>NW_008752006.1:37722-84868 GCF_000715545.1 Opisthorchis viverrini | reverse complement strand
AATTCCAAAAAAAATTGTGCTGTGTTTCCTTATAAGCGTAGAATTATCCCATTTATTGTTTAAGCCGATTTCTGACAGTTTATTTGAAAACTTCTGCTTATGGTAATAGACGGAGGTTGTTGATTTTCTGCCAAACTAGCGGACAGATGTTACGACCAGAATTCAACTAGTCACCAAAAGACAGCATGAAGACAAGTGTCTCTCAATCACATATTGAAGGCTAGACGGGAGAACTAGTTTCGAATGAACCACTCACTTAGAACCTCACTATTTTGAGGCTGAAGTCGTCTCGTCATAAACTTGTTGAATCGACCGATATGAAGTGGCGTTTTGTGAAACTTCACTTAGTGTCACAAAGAAGACCAAGCAGTTACGAGCAATTAGATTGACAAATTGGCTCACAGCAGGAGACTGACAGGTGAGATTCGTTCACAGCCGCCTCCCACAAGGTAGCTTTGTCAGCGTTGATAATTTTGATGACTTCCAATTCACCTGTGAATGCTGCCGTCTCTGCTGTCTCGACAGGTGAATTTCTAGGTGTTCCACAAAAGTGTTTGGATGATGTGGCAACCGGTGAATCCGACGCAACCTACATCTATCTCTACTTAACCGATTTTCCACAAAAGTGTTTGGATGATGTGGCAATCCGACGCAACCTACATCTATCTCTAGTTAACCGATCGGCGAATTCCGATTTCCGTTGTCTCTACAGTCGTGTCTTACCAAAAGATAGAAAACATGACAGATAGGTTTACGTCATGTTTTACTTCGGAAAACTATCAGCGTCTACCAGACGATAGGTTTATACTTCTTTTCATGCTCATATACGGTTTCATTTGGTCTATTATGAGATGAGGGTTTTTTCCACATCCATACTTTGTGAAGATAATCTATCAAAAACCGCTTCAGTAAAACCTTCTAGGCATCCCGAAATCTGCCAAATCCAGTTGTTTCAAGTAGCGTTCAAACTTTGGCGTAGAATCCGAAGAGCGGAACACCTCGCGGGACTTGTCCTCATACTGAGTTCTGCAACTTTAGGTATTTTGTCAATAAATCACTTTCAGAATGAGAAAGTATGGTGAAAATTTTGTTCCTCCGGATGTGAGTGACACGTTGAATGGTTATTTCATATTTTCAGGGTCTGAGCGGAAACTCATGTAACAGGAGTGAACTGAAAAAACGTCACACTGATGCGCCCGCAATTCAACACCCTAATCTTCTTGGTGTAATTCATTCGATGTTCTTAAGTCACTTCATTTTTCATTGTTTGGTGTACAACAATACTGAATGAACTTTTTTTTAATGTTTATCTCATTATTTTCATAAACAATTCCGCTATGAATCAGTTAGGAATCAATGTACTGAGAGAAAAATATTTTAACGACTGTTTCTCTCAGACGACAAAACCAGTTTATCCCAACTCGTTTTCAACTACTATATCCTCTGAAAAGAATTTTTATCACAAGCGAACGGGAAACGAAAAATCAGTTTCTACCATTCGGTCACGCTGCTGGAATTTACTTTGTTAGTAACAGTCTGTTGATCTTCGGCCAACTGGCTCTAAATTCACTTTAGATTCATTGGATCAACCGTCAAGTTTTGACGCACGATGCTCTGATAAACTTAACTCGTGAGCTTCCAGAAAACACGCATCTTCTCTCTCTCCGTTGGTGTGAATTTCTCATGAAAACCTCAGTTTACCGCCATAAAACAACAAGCACAGTCGAAACGCATGATATATATTATATTCTGGAAGCTAACGTCTACGTGACTAAGTGTGGCTGACGAGGTATCTAATCAATTTGACTGCGACTGTTGTTTGACAAAAACGAAATTTGCGGCCGAATACGTAAAGATGAGAAAGCGCGCACGTGCACTAACTGGTTCAATCATACATCCGCACAGTTGTATCTCACAAATGTCGAGTTGACAGATGCGAGATTTTGCTTTGTTCCCGAAAATGAAACGAAATGAGTAGACGGTTCACAGTTTTGCGTTGCAGGGCCACGAAACTCACAAACGACAGTCCTGCCTTTGTGGCTTTTTTCACCCAAGAAACGAGCATCCGACATCCTATATATCATTTAGTATAGGGCAAACGTTAACCGATACAATGGCCTGTAATGCTGGCTGCTCGAACCAAGGATAGTCATGCCTTTTGAACTACATGGAATACATTTACTCGCTTTGTAAGACAGATCTATTTTTCACGTCGTGGAATTTTTGCAGAGTCAAGTCCTCTCAGAAGAGAGGTAACTGTTCAGGGAAGTTCAGTTTGGGCGTTCTCCATCAGTTTTCTGTGGGTTGGCCATCAGTGTGGATGTGACAGGTGCATTATAAAGGCTGACACAGGACTTCATAATCAATTAAACTGCACTGATGTGCAAGTGTGGAGGAACCGAAATAATTGGCCGGCTATCACATGAATCAGAGATGACCCTTACACACACCTGCTAGGCATGCACGGGTCAGATGTTCGTTGCATGTGCGTGCTAAGTAGGTTCGTGTGAATTTGAACTGGTTACAATTTGTCCCAGATGATTTGTCTGTTAGCGTACATTGAAATGTCTTTGCCAAATGCATGACTGCGTCACCTCTGGGAGTTCAGTACTTCTTACATTTATTTCTAGTGAATTTCTTTAGCTTATGAGCTGTCAGAAGACAGCCGGACTGCGACCATTCTTGGCAGTATGAGGATACATGCGAATTTTAGTGGAGAAACGCTGTTTTTCGGCTTTCTGGGATAGGTTAGTTTCACTCACAGGATAGAATCTCTGAAGCCAGCGCTTACCCTTCTAAATCTTTGCGGCATAGTAATATGTAGACCGATTGAAATCGCATGAGTTGCCTTAGATTAAACCCTCTAGTTGACTCACGATAAACTTGAACTTCCTACCACTGAGGCCAGGATCGCACCGGTGTTTTAGGGTCGCTTGATTTATCTTTCGACTCTGCATGTTCACCGATTGGATCGACTGATTCTTGGTGAACAATCGACCAATTCACTTTCATGTGTTCATCAAATCTTGCTAGAACATGTAACTTGATCCCTACCATTCTTAATATCTGACGTTTATGGCTAGTTTTAACACAAGTCGACAATTATCTTTACCTCATTTATTAGAGATGCACCGGTAGTCTTGGTTTCAAACCACCAGTGTTTATCGATTAATCGCGCGTGAACTGACGAGCCATGCTCGTAAGACCACGACCGCTGGCACATGCTGTTATCCTAAACCATCAAGCGTTGTTGAGGCAGGTAATCGACTGTCTAGTGGTATTGTGCCAAAGACACCTAGACTTGAGCTGCAGTTATTGTACGACAACAATAATGTAGATTTCTGCCCAAAGAGTTTGTGATTTTGTGCTTTGCAAAGCTGGTATTCCAAATAAAGTTAGTTGGATAGGGTATCTTCTGGGCAGTTAAACACACAATGTCTGATGGGAGATCTTGTAGTGATTTTGATACGAGGTGACACAACACAGGGATATAAAAACGCTATTCCAATGCGTGCTGTAGATTTTATTTCGGAAAAGAACGAGATGAGACTAGGTAGAGCTATCTGATGATGACCACCACTGGATCCGGTGAACGTATTAGTGCAAATGACAATCCGAGAAAATGACAGGGTTGAGGAACTTGATGACCAGGAGTCTAGCGCAAGGCAAAATGTTAGAAAACTGCAGTTTTAAGAACACCGGGAAGTAAAAGGGCACATTGTTTTCCAACCCCCACATAATGGGGGAACAGAAAAAGCAATAACACGGCCAACTAGAGGGGGAAGTATGGGACTCAATAGAATGAAGCTATTGTGGATGAACTGTCTTAGGATAAGTCAATAACAACACGCTGTACCATAGAACCATATCTATACTCTGAGAAGATAAAAGGTGGTCGAAAAAGAAGTTTCACTAATACCATCTCCAACACACTCCGGGAAGCTAGTAAAGAAGCAGCAAGTTGATACTTCCTATGAGATTTGAGTTGGGTTTAACACTGGAGATCTTCTACAGTTCCGATGCTGCAAAACCAGTGAAAACTACAATTATCATTTCCACCATTAATTCCTTCAACTAGTTGGAGCGGCATCTAGGCAAACGAGGCCTGAATAACTCGTCTTGCGACGTAATCTAGATACATGACGTGGATATTCTCAAGCTGTTCAGTATGCGCTGCCGTCTGGAGAAATCATGAGGCAAAAAACATCTGAAGAAGAAGAAGCGAATGTAAAAGTGGACTTCGTGCTTGATGTGATCACATCCCGGCGGTGAGTCTTTACGCCAAATACTCTGCTGATACTACTCTACACCTCCGCTGGCAAATCAACTCCTACCAGTCGGGATAAGAAACCGGAAACTAACCAGGCATCATTCATTTTGTATACCAATTTGGTTTTGGAACCCAGCCAAATCCCTCGTTTGTTATACTCTTCTCCAGCTAAATCTCGTGAGCTGTCAAGGGTCTTCAGTATGAGTGATGTATTACGTCTATACATAATGCAACTGCTTTATTCCCTATCGTATATGTAAACTGTGTGCACCGAAATTTGTACGCAGTTGGATATCCGTGGAACCGACCAATCTAATGAACACAAAGGATGTTTCCAAGACGCACTGGCTGTATAAACTAGACGCTAAATGACAAAAGTCGAGATTAACCAAAGAGCGCCCTCACGTGGAAGATAAAGAGAAATTTAACGGTAGTGAACTATCTCAGAAGGGCCACACAATATACTTTTACACGGATCGATACGACGTTTATAGAAGAATTTCTGTGTACAGGGGTGATAATATGAAGAGGAACGAGAGAGCTGCCAGTGAAATGGTGGGAGGTTCTAAGAGGCCCACAAAACCTACGATGAAAAAATTCAAGACGGCTGGTTGATGATCAATACAGGTACCAGTCCTGGTTAGCGCGTCCACCAGCACAAACCCAGGACGACTTTGCATTTTAACTCATTCTCACTCATTTTTATCTCATGAAAACAAGCGTTTCACCACCTGCGTATTTCGAATACTGCATCTGGTGAACGTTTATTGGAAAGAAGTTGGAAAGTACAGGAGCAGAACTAGAGGGGGGGGGGCGAACAGATCACCCACCGAAAAAAGTTTAGCTTCAAATCCTACTTTCAACCAGTGAAGTCCGGTTTCGTCATTACGGCAAAAACGAATGTTGTTAATTGCCAGCAATACTAATAATCGTAGTTAAGATAGGTAGTATACTATCTGAAGTTGTCGTGGGATTTTTTCGACACTTATCTATCCGTTCGATTAAGCAGCGTTGCGACAACAAGTTGTTGATGCTCCTCCCTGTGTGGGGGCGTTTACTTGGAACTGGTGATCTCCCATTTTGGTTCGTTAACCAGCCCCATAAATAACCGGTCGTCTGCAAGCGTAATTACATAACATTCAGACACATTATGCGTGAATATGATCTACTGCGATGTAGTTACCACTTGTTCATCGGACTGCTGTCTTTCCCGGTCAATACTGACAGTAAAACAAAAATGACGACCATCTCTATCCGGAAGTGCAGGTCATTTTCATCCGAAAGAACTGGTAGCTGTTTACGACTGAAAAGGTCATCAGGGACTGGCCTTAGGGCGATAAAACTGCCCACATACCCGCAGAATGGCCAGCGAGCTTTCATTGGAAACGCCTATCATGCGTTTGGCAAGACTGGAGAAGCCCTGTTTCTTGGCTCTGACATCCCACAAGTGTGTTGTGTGACCTATTGATAATCTTGTTTGTTTTAACCTTTTCGAACGTAAACCCGCGTAATTTATTCTGATCAAAAATATTGGCGAGGTCCACATATTGGACTAGACAGGCAAGGCAGGACAGCACAATCAGGGGAAATTTAGTAGTGATCCACAAGCAAAGTCGAATCCCGCAAAACGCAGTCTTTTGCGAACGAAATTGTTTTTGTTGAGAGACTTAGCTGGGTCCCAGCTACTCACACTACTCACAAATTTGCTGAGAACTCTTCAGTACCTCAAAACCGAGTTCCCGTTAATTTTATGTTCTGTTTGAACCCAACTCGGACGCACTTCGTCGAATACTCTCTCATTTGCAAACTTATTTGGTTTCGATTGGATAATCAACCGAATTCCAGCTAAATCTCTTGTTTTTTTAATTTTCTGCAGCTGAATGTGGTGTGAACAACGGTCACCTTATGTTTCACTTGGTAGAATACTCACATTTCAGTCTATTTTTAAATTGAAGACTACTATAAGCTAGAGATTCAGCCACTTTTGTCGTTAAAACCAATATGGCTTACACGTGAGTGTATTTCGCAAAACAAACCTTTATTAAACTTAGAAGGTTTTATCCATATTGTTGCCTTCAACACCTGTACTATTTACCTTAATCCTCCAGCATGTCCTGAAACCCTGCTTTTCTCTTCACGTCGTTTTGAAAACAGGTGTATAAGACCCCTTTCCGGTATTCGCCTCAAGTCGTTTAAGAAGGGCTCCACACTTCACTCTTCAGATTTACGGTGATCCTCACGCAGTGGGTCATGGTGTTTACGGTGTTGAGTTCACACTCAACTCCAGGGCTGAAAAAGTTTTGGTAAAGTGAATTCTAATAACCGGTAGTCTCTATGATGTGCGTTCACCTGGTTCAACCAAGGCTTATGCAGGTTGATGCGGTAAACGATCCTTATTTGTTGTGACAGATGACACTTTCAGAGCTATGAAAGATATATTTCATTGATATATGTAAGGTCTGCTTTGGTCAGTGAGAAACACGAATGTTGTCTGTCCGTTGGGTGATGTTAGCCCCCATTTAGCCGACTAAACCTAGAAAGAGAACACTTAAGTGGAGGGATTGTTTCAGACGTCTGCCTTGCGGATACTGTAAAACCACTCCTTAAGTTGCGCTGGTCGTCGTCTCTTCCTGGCCAATACAGGCTTTCAGCACAAACAGCCAAAACAAATCAGGTCTTCTCCATCAGCCTCAAGCCGGCCGTAGCCTCAGTTAGGTATTGTGGCCGTCAGTTAACGGTGGTGAACTTCAACTAAAGAAATCCATTCTTTTTTCGTGAAGGCTGGCTAGTAATTCGCTCCTCCTCAGATCTACGCACACTGAATAGACAGAATAGTTTGGTCCATCAACTGCACAGGGTTTTAGTAATTCAGCAATGTTCAGTTCATCTGGCTGCAGAAGCCATGTAACGCCGATAATCAAGGTTTGTTAGAGGTTGAATGGAAATGCTTTCATCTTACGGACTCGATGTACAAACCGGCCGACTCAATCAAACAAGCGCTGGATGTCGTCGAGGCCAGCATGCCTCATGGATGCCAGAAAAGCCACACACACGCAGCTTCCTTAAATGATTAATCGAGAATGATAGTGGGTTGCGAAGACCCAAGAGCTGTAGAAAGTTTTCACCGCAAAAACCGCAGAGAAATATTTCGGCTGATTCGATTAAGTGGCCAAAGGAAATTCGCACACAAGATGAGACAAGTCGTTCCGGGCTGTCTTATTGAGCAATAAATAAACACCAAAGGCATCAAAGCTGGCCTGCTTTAACTCAATCTCTAGAGAAACCCAGCTGGCCTTAATGGAAAACTGACATCAATCTGCCATCAACAACAGAAATCCAACATGAGATATCACTCAAGAGACCCAGGAAGAGAATTTACACTCTGGACTTTTAAGAGTTGTGCAATCTCTAGTAAGCAGTTTGATGATCCTACTACAAACCCTCTGGAAGGAAAAAGAAATATTAGTGGGATGCAGCAATGTCAAAGTTATTCCAACTTCTAAAAAGGACACAACAAAGTATCACAAAAGTCACCCCTGCACCAACTTGGTTTTTTTTAAATTAGACACAGTGTGTTTCGTAAGAGTTCAGCCAACAAAATTCACATTCTGGATTTTTTCCTCACAAAACTTGTTTTTTCTGCGACTTTTCAACTTTTATGAGCTTCCATTTTCGAAAAAATTTTGCGAACGTTATGTCACATAAAAATACGGATTTTCTATTCAAAGTCAAACTAACTCGCAAGCTGATTACAGACTAGGCTCTATGATCCACAGTGCACGCCTGAAAAAATGGTTAACCGATGGGCTGAATATACTGAATGCACCACATAAAATTCCAGAGTGGTGATTGCCACTTGGCATGTTTGGTCCTGACTAAAGCGATGTGAGCCACAAAATTGAGGTTGGAGTAAACACGATTTTCGCGTGATCGGGTTTGTTTACATTCACGGTCGACGCGTGTCTGATTACTTAGACAGGCCTGGGTGGTTTGTTTATAAATGAGAACTTTCTGTTTTTGAACAAGTTGACCTCTGGGTGATTCGTGGGATAAAAATCTAGAGACCAGAGAAACACTCCTAGGCAATGAAAATCTCCGTAAAATTTCACCATCTCAAGCCACTAGTCAAGTTGGGCTGTATGAACACTGTTACCTTACGTCATTTACAGCAATCAGGATCGGAAACTTCCTGATATCGTTGACAGTTGCCTAGTCGGATACTCTTGGATTATACGCCGCTGGTTACACTAACGTGCCAGTGTGTAATTTGTAAATCTGGGTAGTTATGATGAAAGATGTACGAAATATGTGTAATACAATTCCATAGAGTTAATCCACTACTCATAAGGTTGCTTAAGAACATGATAAACGAGAGATTCAGTTGGGTTCCAGGTGAGTCTCTCGTCAAAACCGAATCGATATGCAAATGGTCGTTTTTGTCGTAATAAAATGATGTTTTTCTGAGTTGGACACTTCGAAGTGACTAGTCTACCATTCACACAAAACTCTGTCTACGTCAAAATTCATGGGCTAGAAAACATTCTTCAGGTCCATATGAACCTAGCACAGAAAGACGGAGACACAACTGAGAAGTAACCAGTGAAACTTTTCTTCCTATACTGAGTATAGGGCCATGCCCAGAGCGCGAATTCGAAAACTTAATTCTGACCATGTAAGTTGCAACACATCCCAACTCCATTCATCCTGTTGAATTCAACCCCTTCGATTGCCCTCAAGTTTGCTTACAGGTCAACTCAATACTCAGTGAGCGTGCAGTGAAAACTCAACGTATTATACCATAAATTGCATAAAATTTAATCATAGAGTTTGTTTTTTGTTCCCTTTACTCGACACATGAGTCAGAAAATTGGACAAGTTGAATATTGGAAAACTTCGGAACTATCGCAGGGAGCCTGATAAGGATCAAGCCTCCCGAAACTAGAGTTGCTAACAATGAGAGCAAAAAATGTTTGGTCCCTAATTGACTAGATACACTCGCTATCAAATTAAATTGGTCTTAACGGGAGACTCAACCAAATGTTGTTTGGATTTCCCGTTGATAAAATTCTTCAACTGTATGTGCTGCACAAGAGCCGACTCATGTTTCGGTTGATGAAGTTAATGCAATATATTTTTTTGGCCGAACACATTACGCGTAGAGTGAGTAGCGTGTTCTGTCAGAAAAGTTCACTAGGTGTTCCAACGTGACTGGACTTGGCAACTAGATTAAACGGGCTCGAATACACATCACTTTGTTCGTACTAATTACAAAACTTGCGTGCATGGTGAGTAGGGGATTCAAGGGATTCCTCAGTTGACGTTGGATTGTGGTGAATAGCTGCACAGATTTGTGGTCAATGGGCAAAATGGGCAACGAAATTGGCGTGCAACCAGGTCCTGATCAGGAGAAGACTCAAAGAAAGTTAATTTCGGGGATGATCAATCCTCGAACTCCAAACTCCAGGAGTTTGTTGTTTATCATGTCTTCCGCAATGGTAGTGAAAACGAGAAACCATGTAATTTTTCCGAAATTCTCCCACTAACTACTCAGTTTAGCCGGAACGTCCACGGAGTCTGTTAAAATCCTCATTGAGCTGGAAAAAGCTGCTTTGGCCTACAACTCATCTTTGACTTTCTAAATTCATACGTCATTTAATTTGGAACTCCTGCTAATCACCTCCGAAAACCGATATTTCTGAACTTATGCTGAAATGTTTACTACTTTTGCCCTTAAAAGTAAAAAATACCTTGGAAGGCTTTTTCTGTTCCCTGTTTTCCGACTGAGTCCTCACTGTCAACAACGTGTCATCCAACGGTTACTCCTAATCCCATCAAGGAGATGTGGCTATTCAGAATGATTCTGAAAATGCAGTCTTAGTGATACAGTACTTCTCCTTTTGAGAAACCAGCCCGAAGTTTTTTCGTCGCAGGGACGCAGCCATCAAGAAAGGGCTGGCGCGAGTTTCGTCTTAGGCTAACGAAATATTATTTGCATAAGGGTGTTTTCTTGAGGATGAGATAGGATTTTTCGTTTTTCCTGAGATGAACAGCTTGATCTTCAGCACGTTTACACATCAGTCGTTCACATGTGGCAAGTCCAGTTTGGTAACTTAAATAACTGTTGTTAGCTCCCATCACCTTGCTTATCATTTATCTGGACCTAAATACGCAACGACACCGCAGCCCCTTCTTACATGACAAAGGAAACAAATTTGATCACTTGTGATAATAAGATCATAAAATATCGTGCGTTCTTCATTCTGTCCTCTTAAAATCCTGAGATGTTCCTATGAGTGAGGCCTGGGCTACCGATTTTAGGAAAAAAGAGTAACGTGGCACAGCAGGCTATGGACTACGCTTACAGGATCCCCACCCAACAGCGCACTGATGATGCGTCCTCGAATGGTGGTGAAGCGTCTGAAAATCAGCTGCCAAGCTCAACGGACAGATCAACAGTCACCTGATCAGTGACCAACACAAGGAATACAGTTTGGTATCCTACTTAGGTGTACAAGGACTTGGTGGGAAATTTTTACCTGACCGACAAAAAAATCCAAATCAACGATGGTTAAGCACAAGTGATAAACAATTTAAACGTCGAGATGTGGAGGGCGGACGCGTCTTTTCTTGCACTGATGTTGCTTAAACAGGAGATCCTCACCGTAAATGCATTAAAAACAACATCATCATTGCTGGCTGTACGGGGGCTGGTTGTTTATCGTCTGACATGGGTAGAATTATATATACTGCGTGCCTATACAACCATAATACATGGATGATGTTTCATCATCCTCTGTCAGACTGCAATGGGTGCAAAAACAGTCAGCCCATTTTCTGTGAACCCCAATTATCCGAGCCTGGACCACGTGAATTTTACGAACTGTCGCCTACGTTTTCAACAAACCAAGGAGCTAGACCGTGGACATATATGACAGGAAGTAATTAACAGCATTGCCGTGACATCATCATGTTTGCCTATCTGAATGAATAATGCATGACACCCCTATAAACCTTGTTATGACCCTCCTGATCCGCGATTTGCATAGATCGAATGCCTGGGCGTGATGCCTCGTGATCAGCTGTTCATCCGTGCGCTTATCTGTGGGGAGCGATAGCGTGGAAAAAAAAACTAGCCCATCCTTGGCACATGTGTCATCGTTGGACTATATGACAGGATCACATTAATTCCTGATTATTCGAGCAGTCCACTCCCCCATGTGTTGTGAGGTGTGATCAAAGGAAGGAGGATCTCCAAAGGACATCACATGCATTTCGACGGTTGGCTAAACAAGTGAACACAGATGCCGTCAACATTCACAGAGTTTCAAGCAAGACAGACTGAATGGATCCAGCACTTGAGGTTTTTAGGACCAGTCGCTGAATACGCCACCCATTAAATGTTAGGGGCGGAACTGTTTCCCTAAAGTTGTTACCCACGCTTTGAATTAAAATGCTACGAACGAATACCGAAGAGAACTCGATGGCCAGTTAGTTGAAGAATGTAAGATGCAGTTATCCAGTTTATTTTTTTATTAACAAAGGTCTTTGAAAATCAATTTTTCCTGTCGAGAGGAAACTGCGTCACTGTTTCAGTTGCCACGTCAGAACCAAGCGTAGATTCGACCAATAACTTCAAGCCACTTATCACTAATTTGAGTCAGTTAGTCAGCTCACTCAATATTCACACCTTTATATTGCAGCGAGCCATGTGAGAATTGAAGCAGTTCAGTCTGTTTTCTTCTTGAGGTTTTGACAACAATCTCGGTGAGCTTGTGTCGCCTGAACATTGCTCAGAGGGGAGTCATGCGACCCGAAAACACTTCGGACTGCTTCTATAAAATTACCGACTGAACACTGCACACGCATTCATACCTACCAGATTGTTCCTCATTCTGCTACCCCTCAGAAAGCTCCATATTCTGTACGAATTGTAGAAGGTAATTCAGTATCTCAAAGATCAACAACTGTCAGGTGGGTCTTGTGCATACATTGTGTCTGTCCAATATCAGTTCTGATGTCAGGGGTTCCGAGTATCCAATCCAGATATAGCCAATGATATGAACTGATAGAGAGCCCTAATGAAAGTGAAACCAAAACCCGGTGATTTTTGTCTCCTTGGTGTGGACAAACCAGAATAATGACACCAGTAACGAAGGAGGGTCATTCAGACGAAACTGATGTGAGAGCTACAAAGCCCACAACTACTTACCAGCAAAATATTGCGAACAGGGATTTTAGAGGAGTGCATACAAAACGGGATACCCAATGTGCCTATTGCTAACGTACTTTTGAAGCGACTAAAATACATAATTTATTGTAGGCTTTTTAGATTATTCAGTTCTGTCACCATAGTCAGTTTGTTGCTCAGAGTAAGCGACACCGAAACAATTACGATTGCAGTGTTCCATACTGGCAGTGAAACTAGTTAAAACCGACTTAAAAAGGACTTTCGCCCTGACAAAACGCTATCCTAGTAAACGACTGCCCTCTAAAAGGCCTGTTTTAAAAGTCGTGTGCGAAACCATTGCTTTCAGAGGGAAATATGAGTTTTAAACAATACGATTCTTGGAAGCTTGCAATACAATCAGCATGATTCTCTCTCAAGTTCTGAGCAAACTGTATCTCGCGAATTGCCGAATACGTACTTTTATGACTGACAGTCAGCTGGTATTGGTTCATCAGACTACCCATCGCAATGGACGTAGCTCTGTATACAGTGATTCAAAGAGAGTGAAAATCAGGTCTCTCTTTTGAGTGCCAGTCTCGCGTCGAACAAACCTCACTTGACTATGAAAGTTGATTCGTACACTGGAGTAAAACTTCAGTCGGCGGGACCAGTCCTAAGTGGTATGGGTGATAACATTTCACACCATGTATTTGACTATTGTGCTGTGGTTAGACTGTCTAGGTACTGTATATGGAATGCGGGAGAACGGCGGCGGCGGCATGTCTGAAGAAAGAATCGGATGATAAACCGAAGAAGCTGAGGACTAGTAAGAACAACCATCCGGCATAATTATGATTCATCTTGTGTATGTCTTTTGAGTGCTCTTTCCTATTAGTCTAGTTAACAGGAGCCGGGCATACTAATGGGCTGAGATCATGTGTACGTACTAGCATATATAGGTAGTCTAAAGGGACACAGTATCCGGGCTAGACACTCCCGGTACCGAAATATCTATTGTACGCTTGCAGTAAAGGCCTACGTTAAAGGCACATTTTGACAGATGAATTTCTAGCAGCCGGTTTCAGAAAGCGACGCGGATATTCAATGGACGACCAAGCCGAATAAATGCGGTAGTGGGTGGGAATGCTGTGGTTTATGGCGACCAAATGTTGATCACTGAAAAAGACAGCGGGCCATTGATAGCTGCTCACACTTGACGGCCAGGCAGTAAACATACAGCCTTGACAAGCTGAATGAACTCACTTTTAAACCAAACGTGTCAGCCAGAAATATTAGGATATACCCGTAAAGTTTTCCTCTTATGTGTTGCTTTCGTTCCTGCTCTCGAACTAGCTGTCCCTCGAAACTTTCAGGTATTCGAGTAACCTAAGTAAATTCCCATGACCAGCATTAAAACGAGTGTCCGCAATCCGTTTCTGGCGAGATAAGCTTGGAACAGCCAAAGTGTACTATTTTTTGGGACTGGAGAGGGTCGATATAACAGTTGTATGTTTCCGGGATCAGGAGCAGTTGATACAGGAGCTACACGCGTTTGACGACACCGATCGACGCTGTGCCCGTCAATGCTTCCAAATTTAGCCACAAAACGGGATCCACTGAAAAAGAGATTGGTCCTAGTGCCTGAGTGTGACAACCAACCGATAAACTGTGCAGTAGTTTATTTCGGACAACTGACCACCTATTATGTATCATAGTGCTTTGGTTGCATAGAGCTCTTCGGTGATATAATTTAAATGATCGTATCACGAAACGAATCCTTCGAGACAAGCGAACCTTCGATTCTAGGTTTTTATATAAAACAGTGCATGTTTCTTGTTGCGCTTCAGTCCGCAGACAAACTGAAATACGCTGATATCCATCGGGTAGTGAGATTGAGCCTAGTCTTAGAATTGAACATTGAACCTGATTTGATTTCCGAAACGAGACCCAAACTCATTTTGATTTGGATGTGTCACATGAGCCTGGAGTGGTCAGGTTATTTTTTCCAGTGAACTTGACCTCGACCCAGCAAAGGTCACCTAGTTGCCAGGCCCGACGGAGAGCGTTTCTAGTGTTCACACGGATCGTCAACACTTGTAATCACGCAGACGATGATCGTCACGCCGAAGCTGCCCGAATTTACGGGTCAGACGCTAGAATCGCAAGCAACAACCGGTTGTCAACTAAGGCTTTTGTCAGATCAGACAGTCACACCGAGATGAACTTTGGTTGCTTAATCAAAGCTCTTTAGCCCGGTCAAAAATTCGACGCGCTCTGATCACAAGGAGTAATTAGACTCCGAAGCTGAGTTAAAATTTCTAAATCAACCTTACCTACGAATTTCTGCACAACGCTTTCTTCAGGCTAGATATACGTCTCAAGAGGGACTTTCGGATGAAAAGTTTCACTTGCGGAATCCTTCAGAGATACGTCTGGTTGTATATCGGCTCTGGCAGCACACGCATGTCCTCATGATGACACTATGAAGCCGGTTAAGCCTCTCTTCTTTGTCCTAAGGATCTTGGATCACTTACAAACGATACGAGTCCGTCTGTCCGGATAACGATATCGTGCCCTGGGATCATGCTGATGTTTGCACCTCTAATCTCATAAT
Organism: Opisthorchis viverrini; assembly: GCF_000715545.1. Lineage (NCBI taxonomy): Eukaryota > Metazoa > Platyhelminthes > Trematoda > Opisthorchiida > Opisthorchiidae > Opisthorchis > Opisthorchis viverrini. The sequence goes on along the minus strand of NW_008752006.1, from coordinate 69,817 downwards.
CAACAACCTCACTTCTCCTAAGGCTAATCTGTTTAGTCGATTAGACACTGTTCACCGTGGCAACTAGCCCATGACCTGGACGTTTGGACCGGTTGATTATATGACCATGAGTGAAACACCAGGTCAGGAACTCTAGAATATTCGTTCCGGTTGACTAGCCTAAGCAAATAAGTGACATAATAGGACGTGCTCAGCATTCTTCATTGCAGTCATTACAACTTGGAGAGTAAAATATACCATTAGCTCGTCCCAGCCAATGCAACTGACATATGTCCAATTGTTTCGAAGGGCGACTGGACAGCTAAAAAAGCAGTTGTTATAACAAAGTCCATGACGTGATGGGTCAGAATATTCCATTCCAGTCCTAGACTTGGCAAGATCTTTACCTACTCTGAAGGTACCAAGTTAAGGAGCAACAGGCATCTAGAGAATCAGCAAAACGAACAATACTGACTTTCTCTGGGTGACCGTTCTTGTTGACTTTCCATTAATTTGATTTGCTTGGCCTTCATAAATTGATACGGCCAAATGAGGATGGTCAATTACGCCAGGTCTCCTAGTATCATCAGCTGACAACCAGTACTGACTGTCCAGCCTCGATGACCATGGTGGACGTTTCTGGCTGTTCTATTCAGTCTTGGGACTCAGATGAGACCATTTCTAGCTCCATTAGTGATGATATTCATGCAACGATTTCCCGAGAAAATACTACAAACTAAGTGAACACTTACTGTCACGAATAACGGGAGATCTGTTCCGTTGTATACTGCTCCGTACGAGCGTCGCTGAATCTTACAATACAGCTGGAAGCCACGCGTGAGTGAGTCTTTAAGGATTAATTGCGTTGTGATTTCTTAGTTTACTTACAAAGTATCAGGTATTTCTTGAATAAGTGGTCTCACAACAATTCACGTTTTTGAGTGTTTGGTGTATGAACGAGCGACTCAGTAAACTTGTTTGCGTTTAACGGTAAGACTGGTCCCCCGTTTAACCGCTGTTTTCTGGTCACATTAGATGCGTGAGTCAGCTGCAGGTGTGGCGGTTAGCCGTGATGACTTTTGCCTTGACACTAGGGCATTGCAGCCGTCCAGGTTACTTGGTCTGAGAAACTGTAGGGTCTCAAATCAGCTGATTAAGGCTGCGTTCGCATGGGCAGTGGGCTGGGAGAAAACAAGATATCTAAAAGGTTTGGTGTGGATACAAATTTGGAAATGGCAGACCTAGATAAATGTTTACAAAATCGACATGTATTTTGTCTACAAAGTTTTTCGACGAGAAAACCAAAAGAATGATGGAACGAAAAGGGCGCAACACGATAGAATGCGGAAGATAACTTGTTCCCTTTTCGAACAGCGTTGCAAGTCAACGGCAAGAACACCCGCAGTTGAGACAAAAGAAACAAATTCGACCTTGTTTTCGGACATTTTTGTATGCTACTCCTTTTCTAAGTGACCAAGCTTTCTTGAATAAGTTGTAGCACTTTGTTACCTCCAGCAATTTTCAAGAGACCTCTTTTGAAGTGGGTCGGGAGGAAGCCCCAAAAATCCGAAATGTTGACCACTCCTTGTTGGTAATTTTGGATTTAGGTGGACGGTTGATTCGTCCAACCTATCAAACGATGCGTTATAACTGAGACTCATGGTTGCTTAGACAGGGTTTCAAGGTTACAGGAGTGGATGGGAGCAAGCAAAACCTGCGTTATAACTGAGACTCATGGTTGCTTAGACAGGGTTACAGGAGTAGATGGGAGCAAGCAAAGCAGCGCTGATCAGAGTGAGCATTAGTGCTACCCACACCCCGAAAATCGATTGTAATTTCCAAGGCTAGTTGCCAGTGTTAGTTGAAATGATATCCCAACCTGAGACAACAGAAGCAACTAGTCGACCAATTTAGCTGCATCGGGTCAGGTACCGTTTTAAACGAGAGAGTTGAGCGATATAAATTAATGTCAGAATAAGACACTGACACGCTCTAATAGCCTGACAACTTTCCAGGCCACAGACTTAGGTTTTCTTCGGATAGAAGGGCGTTTTCTTAGTACGCATCGCACTGATCTATCCATCTGATCTTACATTAACTACTAATGGCAGTCACGTTTCAAACCTTTTGTACAAAACCCTTGGGTGGAAAAGCCTCAGGCTGGTGTGTTTGACTACTGACATACCTAATTTATAATTACTGTGAACTAATTGTGGGGAACCCAACTACTCCCACAACATAAATGATGGCACAACCGGTAATGCGGTTCCAATCTCCCGGTGGAATATTGAAGTGAAAATGTTCATGTACTCAAATAATGAGGTTGTTTCGTTCGTTTTCTGGCTACCCTCTGCGAAGACATGCCATTTACTCCGTAAGCTGTTTTCGGCCCCTTCACTGCTGTGAATACTTTCATTACATTGCCTCCATCCATATTAGGCACTGAGGGAAACGGTCATCGATGAATGTTCCAAATGGACAATCGCAAAGTCTGCTGGAGTAGAGGTATGGGGTAGTGGAATGTGGGGACTGAGAAAATTGGCTGGGATAAAGTAAACAAGGCGAAAGAGAAGTCAGCTGTCAAAGATGGGGTGTTTTATCCATGCTTGGCCACCGTGCGTTAGGTGGGTTATCGGCCATTTCTACTCTTTGTTTACATGCATGTACCATAAAAACCTCGCTACAGCATCTGATGGTGCAGCGTTATTTGGGTTCGCTAAGTCAGGTGCAATATATACGGCATATACTAGGGTAGAATTTGACGATAAGGGTGGATATAATTCTTTCGAATAGTGTTTCCACTACGCTGGGTTAGTCAGGAGACAGGCTAACTCTACTTTACGCATACCTAATAAAACAGAGAGATGCACATATGCCCTAGTATCTTAGGCTATCGCAACTGATCCCTGCATTAGAATGTTCTAGTTCGATGAAGTTCACGTAATGAATCTGCCCAAGCTCCACGCGTCTACGCCAGGGTTTTCATAAAGGGCGACCTTGTCCACAGACGGGCTGCACACCAGTCTAATCCATGTCCGCCTTGATGTTGAACTACTAGGCGGTCACTTGTTCCGCACATCATTGGCGATACTGTCCTCCACACGGCCGTGGATTTACAGCCTTCCCCCTCCAGCTTACTGGGTAGATGTCGGAACTGCCATAGTGAATGTTACTGAATAGGTGTGGGCATCTAGTGACGATGTCAAAGGGCCACTTCACCGGAGATTCAGTTAGCCCTTCTTGTCTTGGATGCAATCTTCATGGTCGAAAGCTACTACCGCATCTGATTGCTCTAACCTAGCGTCCGTAAAGTAAGTACAGGGCAGATACATACTTGGTGGACCTGGACTTAGGTTCTGTGGCTGATTTAAGGCTCATACCACAATAGTCTCCCGCCATAGAAATACTATTCCGGTGTGGTTGCTTCCACTTGGCTGATCAATATGGTGTGAGAATCGAGATATTTGGACACTGCGAATAGTGTGCTATTGGCGTTTTCAATGGTCGGCCGATAAATTCTAAATATTAGTCTGGTTTACGCCATTTCTTGCCGTCGTCCAGTTTAGTTGGACCGATCAAGTACTGATGAATCAAATGTCCATATCACTGCAGGAAGGACGTTTTCGTAGTACCACATGAACCGTCAGTCTTCCCAGCCGGAATGACAGATGACCTTGGCAGTAAGGTGCTGGACAGATATCCATCATATGCTTTTCGAATTGTTTACAGGTGAGCGGAAGTAACGTTCTGTCTACTGAGAGACAGTTAGCCGAGCCATATTAAACCGATATAAAGGAAAAGTAAGTGCAGAGACGATTTGTGTTATTTGGCTTGCTGTTTGATGGTGATGCCGCAAGGCAAACAATACCCTTCAAATAAATAATCTCAAATAATCGCAAGTTGTGACTTTCTGGTGGTAGAGTTTCCTACTTATGGAAGGCCCACTGGCGAAGGAAAACATGGTATACCTGCCTTCGTTCATCCCAATGAAGCAACATTCATTTGGAGTACTGCACTCCCGAGGGGAGTACATGACTTGGAAAACGACCAAAACTAGTTTCTTCCTGGAACTGTCTTCCATTAACAGGTCGCGTTTTAAGTTGCATTTTCAGTGAGCTGTTGGAGTACGGCAGTGAAACATCGGTGTTGAACACTGATGTGATGCTGTCGATGATGGTGATGATGATGACGATGATGATGAAGAAATGTTGAAAACAATTAGCTGATCATCCACAAGCAAGCAACTTCTCAGGTTATTCCGGCTCAGAATGAACTGTACAAAAACCAACTGAGGATGAAGTTAAAACTAGGAGAGAAGAGGTGGTGTTGATGCGTAATATATCTGGCATGGAAACATCTTAGTTACTCAGTTAGCCGTGTGCTTTGGTGTAAAACAAATAAAGAAAGATGAGTTTCGTGCCTCAGAGCCCTCTGCTGTTTCCGTAAAAGGAGCTCTTTCAAAGCAAACTTTGTTAGCGTGGATGGTCCTAGCAACGAGAGTTAACCGTTGCGCTGAGCACGATAAACCTGGACCACAGTCTTTAACACTCCTGTATGCAGCAGAAAATTCTTTTCGTTTGCGATTCTGAGGACTTCTACGATGCACACATCCAACGGCTTAATTCTGAAATTAAAAAAGCAATCCACCCTTTCAACACCACCTTCCATCAGGGATGGTGCACAAAAAGAACAGTTTTACGTATTTCTTGTGCCAAGATAACAATAATACGTTTGCGTCCCAGTGTTTTGTGACGTTTCTTATGGAAGTGAGATGGGATTTTCTATTTTTTATTAGCAATACGTCTTGGGCACTCGGGATTCTTGCATACCTGCGGTTCATACATATTAATTTAACACGATGAATATACATCACAGACATTTATCCTCTTTACATGGGTTATTTGGAACTGTTGACTTCTCAACCCTGCCAAACTTGAATAACATCATGATAGATGTATATATTTGTAATGCACTACTCAGAAGGTTGCTGAAAATCCGTCGACAGCCCACGAACGGTTTCGCCCTTTTTGGGGCTCATCAGGTAGATGCAGTCCCCGGGTTTCCGTCAACCTCATCTTCTAATTGAAATCAAATTGCACGAAATTAGCAAACAAAGTTGGTTTTTCGAGAGACTCATCTGGAACCCAGCTGAATCTCTCATTTGTGATGTTTCCAGGCAACTGAATGTGCTGCACCAGGCAGCCTCATGTTCCACTCGCTACGATATTCGAGAAATCGCGATACATGTATATATTTATAATGCACTACTCAGCTGGGTTCCAGGTGAGTCTCTCGGAAAACCAAATTAGTTTGCAAATGAGTGTATATTCGCTAACATCACGACAGGTTTTCACGGCGACGCATTCCACACGCTATGCTTCTAGGTGAAAACGGAAATATTGGGCAGTTATGCGCTGCCTCACACTGTCCTTTAGCTGTAGAATCTGTAGTTGGTACTCCGGAGGTGAAGGGCTCCAAAGATCGGTGTTTGTACAATGTGAATTTACTAGCCAAATCCACATGAGTCCACGAAGGAGATCAATGACTGGCCGTCTGGTGTCTCAGCGCCATGCCATGCTAAGCCCCCTTTCAAGTAGTGGTCAAATAGTAACACCATGTCGTAGAGCGCTCTTCATTGTAACAATTCATCTCTAGAAGTAGAGCAGACATTCTAAAAACCAGAAAGCATATCCTGTTTGGCTTTGTCTCTTCTCTTGCAGAAGAGACAGCTGAGAACATATTTATGCATCCTAAATTGTTCTCTCGATGGAGATGTTTCCTCTTGAACAGAGTCCCTGAAGTAGGAGTAATACGCTCTGAACTGTCTCCTTTCAGAAAAAAACACTAGCTGCCAAAAACCCCTTAACTCCTTCCTCTCTAAGTCGGATGTTAAAGCCACATTTCACAAAGTCTTTTGACGTGCACGAAAAAAACCTCAGCATTAGGTGGAAGGGCTGTCCTCCTACTGGAATAAGCTCTATTCAGAAGCAGCTAACTATTCGCAGTTTGGACAGATTTACAGTCAATAAATTTCGCTCTCTCTTTAAAGGCACTTCATCCCTTGAGGTTCACCCTTTCCGTAAGACACTGTACTTCTAACACGTTTCGAGACCAGCTGATGATGTCGTGTGCATCGGATAGCTTATACCGCTCTGCAAATTGCGTGCTGCTTGTGTTCTGCAGAAAATGAAAGCCGGAGACCGCAGCTGTAACTATCTGGTAGAGCGATGCGCCCGCAACCGACATTGTACCTCTCCCCGTTTGACTTTATAAGCCTTCTGGGTCATTGATAACTTAAATTTCAACGTTTCTCTCAGTTTACCCACTCCACCACGTCGGGGGAAATCCTGCATATTGGCCTTTGGTGGGTAACAGTGAGCCGAAATCCAGTAACATATAGGTAAAACTTCCTTCCGACACAACCTGATGTCTACAAGTCTGTGAAAGATCAATCATCTAGTGTAACCCATTGGATGGTTGGACTCAAATAGCCCGATAAGTTCTTTACTGACGTGATTTGAATAAGACCACCGTAAATAAATGAACTAGGATGTGAAAAACAGTGGAACTATTTACGCTGATTGGTCCACGGTAGAGGTGCATTTGGTAGGGTCTCGGTATTCCCTGACAGTGTCTTCTTAGGCAGCCGTGATCTCTGTTTGAACGAACTGAACCAGGTTTGTACTTTTCAACTCCAGATCATTTTGGTTCACAGCTGACTGTCCTTTCCAAATCAACTGTTCTACGAGTGCACCACCTGCTGCTGTCGGTAAGGTCAGTCACCTCAAAGATTGCATGAGTAAATCCACTTAGCTGTGAAATGAAGTGAGAGGGATTTCTCCAACTGTGCTGAAACAGCCAGCCAATCAAATGAACTAAAATTTTTGTTGCAACTTTCATCATCAAATTTTGGAACCGACTGCTAGCTTGGGTTGAACATAAGGCTAGAGGAAACTCGGGGTTTGCGCCTACCTAATGACCAATAAGAAGGGTGAAACCGGTCATGGGCTACGGAAGGGTTTTCAGTAATCCTATGAATAGAGTTTTGGGTCCGCCTGCTGTTTTCAGCCGTATTTACCAAGATCGTTTCCCTGTCATGTTAATAAACTGTTAAAGTGAGACGCCGTTAGATATAAGTTAAGTCGGCCATCATGGAGCTTGCATGGCCTTTCTGACACATCCGGCCACGTACTTGGGACGCCTTCTCGAATGACTGCGAAACATTTGCAAGCTGATTGTCAAGCTCATCGAACAGACTGACGGCCATCATCAGAGATCGCATATTGGGGATGAGCAATTCAGCCGATATTCAACTGAGTCATACGTACAACCTCGTTTCAAGCAGGATCGAAATTCGAAAACTACGCTTACCTGATGTGTCCCCAAGAGGACTTTTCTCAAAGGTATGTTGTAGACGGGATTTCATCAGCCTAACAAATAGTTGCATAAAAAGCGGAGACTGCCTCCTCACGACAAATTCTGTTTAATAGCAAAATTGACGTTCCATGTGCATTGTGTGAGTATATTTTTATACAAAAATACGGCTGCTCAAAGTTCTCTTTTCTAAATTTACGACTCTCCTTATGATGTTCAATTAACTCTCAATCAACGCCTCTGCCACAGCTCACGGCCTTATACGAAACAGTCTGCTTTGGTTGAAGTCACGTTTTAATGTTGGGAGTAGCTTCAAAAGGAATAAGCTATCATGACAGTTAAATTTTCGTACGTGAAGTTGGGTCTTCAAACAGTAAGCGTTGAACACTCATCAGAAAAGGCTACGAACATCTACTGGTCTTTGATTACTGTTCCATTCTCAGGTGGACTATGAGCAACTGGAAACAGATTGGTGTACGACAAATGGATGGTTCGTTTTCATGTTTATCCGGCAGGGATAGAAAGCATGCTCAGGGTTACATCGAGTTGGTTGCGGACCTATTACACCACAACTTTGAAAGAAAACATTCTGTCTCAATGTACATTTGGTCGTGAGTAGCCGTTCACAGTTATATATACAAGTTAAGTTCAGTACCCATTGGGATAGATCAAACAGAAAATCCTCTGATGTGTTGATACGTGTTAACAGACCTCCCACCTCAGACCATACGAAGGAATTTTCATCGCCCTTCCAAACTGATAGGTTTCCGACCTGTGGAGCAAATATCAGATTTAATAAAATGCGACGCCGAAAAATGTCAGTGCGTCTAGGCCGAATTGGAAACGTTAGATGAGATAGCAATATATTATCCCTCATCTGCTCCGTGGATTGCGGAAAATTCTGAATGTACATCACAGATGAGACTTGGGGAAATAGTAACGGTGACTAGAATGCAATACTAATGATATTGCGTGTCCTGACATATACATTTATATGACATATGATATTGCGTACACCGTAAGTATTACTGCAGCTAACTGCAACAAATAGACGAGACAGGAAACTGGTTCGACAGCGATTGAAGGTCATAAAAACTTCGTGTTTCATTGCAGGAGGTTATTGGACTTATCAAACTAATGTCCTCTTCTTGATTCAAGATGTATTCCAGGTACACAAAGGCACGAAAAACTACAATCCTAAAATGTTTGCCTGCCCTGAAATTATAATGGAGATGACCAAATGTGAATACCCTTTAAACTCCAATCACTGACAGGTGAAGCGACCTATTTCGACTGATTACTCACACTCACCTATAAACTAAAGTAATGTATACAGCAGGCTCAAATGAACCTTGCACTTGCGATATTCTTCAGTTTAATGTGTTGTCTTCGGGATGCCTCAACTGGCACATTATTCGAGATTCAGACGTACACTTTTCCTATATAACACTTCACTGATAAAATTGCATAGAACCTCTCGATAACTCACGTGCGGTTTCGCTCTTCTTGGGTCTCATAATATAAGAGTGGCTTCCGATGAATTTAACGGGCCTTCACTACATTTATTAGTAATGTACTGTACCTAGGAAATCCACTGTGACATCTCAGATATCACATCAAATGAAACAGTCTTTGATTTACACAGTCACCTGAAGGATATTTTTGAATATCTCGTTAAAATAAAGGTTGCTTGAAAATATGAGTCGTTTTGTGGTTAAGAGCGATTTCATGTTCAATTAGGGCATAGTTTTTACGGAAAATCGAGGACTATTCCTACCTGGTGACTCCCCGATTGAAGGGAAACCAGCCGTGGGCTATCGGAGAGTTTTCAGGAGCTCTGTGTGTGGTGCGCTTTGCAAAGCCCCATATAGACCTCCAAAGAAAATGAGTCAAGCACAATAATGGAACCTTCCTATTGGAAGCATAACCGGAGGTCGTCCCAAAATTATAGTGTGTTCATTCCCTACGCTCCGGTATTTACACACTCCTGTAAATTCTTTGTCACATTATCCCAGGGATTGTGGACTCTTCCAAACTCATGCAAATCTTTGTTCATTCAGTTGTCACTTGTGTAGCCAGTGATGCAGCTGGACCTGAAATTTCGTATGCCGCATTTTTCAACCTGTAGGGTTAAAGTAGGACATAAGGTTGACAGAAACTGGGGAAGTGCACCTACCTGATGAGTACCAGTAAGGGCGATGCCGACCGTCGAAGAGTTTCCGGTAAACTTGTGAGCAGTTTTCTCTATGGAAAAAACCCTTCCGGTTTTTAAGTGCGCTTTCGAGGCAAGAGCCGCAGAGGTCGGTGTCAAGAAAATCACGCACTACTTACAATGTTCTAGTAGCTAAATTATTAAATTGAATTTCCTGAAGCCATGGTCCTATTGGATCGTTCAGACTTGCACTCGACTTCTGTGATGAGTTGAATTATCCTGATAGATGAAGGAGATGGCATTTGCTCCAAAATTTCTATAATGACTAGCTGCGCTCCGCCGCCAGACGTCTGCGTTCAAAAGTCGTCTTCAGGCTCCGCTTTTGTGTTTCGAAATCCTTGACTAATATATCTTCCATATGACCGACCCTCGCACTCATTGGCGGTGACTCATCTATTTTAATGTGGACATTTTGAACTTCATAAGTTCTGTCGAACCTTGCTACTTGATTTTCGCCCCAGATTTGCTCCCTCATCCAACCTAGGCTACCATGGACAGTCTGACCAGTCTACAACACAGTTCACCGCTTCTTTTTACGCTGCATTGGCAGGCTTCGGTGATCACCACTAACAGAAGAGAGTAGTTGACGGGGTTCTGTCCGCCCACGGTGCCAGTCAACCGGTACTACCCAAGAAGTGAGAAGTTTTCTTGGATATCCAGTTCAGCAACCACAGTGGGTCGGATGCAGTCGCATACAGGAATTCCTACCCGGAACGACCAGGGATCATTGGTCACAACTCGCTAATTGCTTGGTTATTCAGAAGCATCCGACTGTTCTTCAACATAACCATAAGCAACGTTCCTAATTTAAATTGTCAACAAGTTCCATTGAGCAGCTGAGCTTATGCAGGCACTGATAAATTTAACCACAAATGGTCAGGGACGTTTAGTTCAGGTATCTAACAGTTGTAAATGTGATGCAGAGGTAATCAGCGTATAGCACTTTACGTCCTGACCCCATGTGTCTGTGAACCAAATCCTCGTGCCAGCGAACGTAAGTTACCGTAGGAATCCTTGTACGTGTCTGCTACTCTTGACCGGATATGCTTCCAGTTTAAACGCGCAGAGTACACTAGTGGAAGAACAGAATCTAGAGTTGACCAGCTTTAAGACCTATCTGTGAGGTCTTCCTAGAAATGATAGTGATCTACTGCAGGGTGACGAGAAATAACAGCCATATGGAATAATCAGCCGTGCTTATCTCATGAGCCTCTGAGGCCATTCCATCCATGACTTCACAGTCACTAGTTAAAAAAATTCATTCAGCCAGGAATGGCTGATCAACGATAGGAAGGATATGAACTGAACAGAGTTTAACGTTACTATTCTTTAGTCACAGTCCACGTCACCTGGTATGACGTCAAGTGGGGTCCCGGGTGAAGGCTTCTTAGCTGGATACTTCATGTCAAAACCGGTGAGATGAGGGCGTTTACACGCCAGTAGTAAGACACAGGTTCGGCTGACTGCATACCCTTTCAAATTTAGCTAAAGGATATATGATTATAAGAACAAGAATAACAACCCAACCGGTAGCATGGTTAGTCTCTTCAACCTCAGGAATACTTCAAGGGTAGGCACTGCTACTACTCATGGTTCACTGATTGGTTTTCATCAAACAAAATAAACCGTTGGTACGAGGTGGTACACACAGGGTGCCGGAATGTACGTGAAAAAAACGGCGCGACGAATGAGTCCTTGTGTTTGTGGTCACGTGGCGGAACCAACCTTCGATAGGAAGAATAACAACCCAACCGGTAGCATGGTTAGTCTCTTCAACCTCAGGAATACTTCAAGGGTAGGCACTGCTACTACTCATGGTTCACTGATTGGTTTTCATCAAACAAAATAAACCGTTGGTACGAGGTGGTACACACAGGGTGCCGGAATGTACGTGAAAAAAAACGGCGCGACGAATGAGTCCTTGTGTTTGTGGTCACGTGGCGGAACCAACCGTTCTTCGATAGGACTCACTCACTCAGGCTAGCATAGACGCCAGGCTAGTTGGGCTCTGATGAGACTTTCCATTATCCACAAGCTGACTGGGCATCCGGGTTAGCGTGTGCGGACGATCGATAGGTGGGGCAGTGCGAGGAATTCACGGCTGCCTCTCTGTTGCCGGAGCAATGAAAACCAGGTACCTCCGATGGGTGAATCAGGCCAGTGGGCTATCGAACAATGCTTGAGTATTTTTTCCCTCCTCAATGGGTGTGGATACAGCGCAAAGGCTACCGGGCGGCGATTCAACGTCGTGAACACTAGCATTCGCCTAATGTTAGACTGGTACACACTGAGACCGTGGAATAAGTTCCTGAAAAATCGAAACGCTTGAGATGCGAGGAAGACTAAGACACTTGGCACAACGATGGGTGAATTCTCGACTTGCTTGATTGTCTGAGAAGTCGAAGAGAGTTCAGAGGTCAGTGCACCCAGGCTTTCTTACCAGCACATCACCATATAATGTTAAAACTAAAACAAAGTGGACGAATCCTAGCTGTAGTATCCACAGACTGGTGAGTAGGAAAAAATGGTCTGTATTTTCCACGTGGGTTGTGGCTGTGGATATAAATAAATCAGAATTTAATTTACATTTCAAACTCAACCAAACCGCATTTTTGGTTTGGGTTCAATCCTTACCTATAAAGGGCCCAACACAATACAAAACTCATCCGAAGGAAAACCCATGAGCTCTTCTCGTTCTCAAGCAGCGTTCTGTTCCACTGTTTTCAGCTTTATCCTACGAAAAAACTGCTTGGTGGCCATGCAATCCCACAGCCGTAGGTAGATGGCACAATCAGTTTCGTGTAGCTGAGTGACCAACAGAAGGCTATTGGGCTACTGTCCCGGTATTTAGCCTCACGTAAAACTAGGTCTGACGGGCGACCGAAAATAGCTAACCTGGCCTCCTCTCCTCTACATTACACTGAACCTAAACCGGGAGACTCACTTGGAACCCAAATGAATCTCTAGTTTATGATATTTTCAAGCAACTTAATGTGGGCTGTCGAAGGAGTTCTAGCAACCTTATGAGTAGCGTATTATGTCTCTACATGTATCGCGATATCTCGAATATCGCACCAACTGGAACATGAGGCAACACATTTCTTTAGCGGAAAGCATCATAAGCGGGAGATTCACCTGGGCTCCATGTGAGTCTGCCCGCAAAATCAAATATGTTTGCAGTCCATAATTCATTTTTGGCCACGCAGTGTTTCAAGACAAATTCTTCACCTCTTTCTTCATTTAGCAAATCACATTAGGATAATCTTCGTGTAATTCAGTGAAATTAACCAATAGCTGTTTGTTTTGCTGTTTTCACAAACTACCGTTAATTATTCTTTGACGTTAGCGAAACGCACTTAAAATTTTCTGGGGAGAGTAAAGTGAAACACCCATGTTTATCGCTGAATTATGCTTTGGCCTAATCAATAATCTCTTTGGAATTGCAATCGACAAAGTTGTTTGACTCGCGCTGCTTATCCGCACTTACAGTTTCGAGGGGACTTTTCTCCCAGCCATAGAGAAAGCTGGCATTTCGCTCCCCACATGTGTCTGTCGGTGCGCGCTCACAGCATTCTGCCCTATGTAGCTCGGCTGTTCTGTCCAGCCCATATTCACACGATCGGATCCACCTGTTTGCCTAACTCAGCTGTAGCGTGTCGTACCTGCAGGACAGGGGAACTGAGCTTATGTTCTTCATTTGCCTGTCGTACCTATATATCAGAGGAGAGAGACATCCGTCATGTTCCATGTAGTGATGCATGCGCCAGCTAGCATTTTCGAGCGACAAATGCGACCAATGGACGGGATGGTCGCGAAACTGAGCAAAATGCTTGGATTTTGAAGACACAGTGGAATCAAGACTACATGACAATCGTATATCAGTTGTCATTTGTGCAGAGCCCTCACCCAGCCAGTTTAAGAAAGAAGGCCTGGGTGCGGCGATGATTGTACTCCTGATCTACTCCAGATCTATCGAATTAAGCGAAATGCGTACGGATGGTACTTTTTGTGGTTATAAAAACGACTAGCTGGATGATACCCGAATTGTCACACACGTCATAATTTTGACGTTTTTCAAGGTCGTTTCTGCCACACATGGTTGAGATAAAATGATTTTTCTTAGTTATCACCCACTGACGAGGTATGACTACAACGATGATCGATATACGTGGAAGTGCATCTTTCTTGCACAGTGAGGAAAGCAAACAAAGCATTAGGCTAGCTGAGTGTCAGTCCACCAATCGTATCCGGCAACACCAGGCGGTTATTAGGTGAATTTATGAACCTATTGAAACTTCCATCTCAAAGACGGTTTCAGAATTATGTAAGTGTTTTGCCCCAAGGAAGCTGGTTTCACACCTTGGTATTAATATCATTATACTTGATGAGTGTCATTTGTTTGTTGTTGATCACCCGGCCAAATTCCGCGGTAGTTTCGTCGTCAGGTACGTCCACAGGCAGGGGTGTTGCGTAAACATCCTTCTGAATTCTCTTCGTGATATGTGAGCTATCTGGTCTTGGAATGCGAATTCCACTACCTAATTAAAAAGCCTACACTGCATCCAGTATTCCGGTGCATGAACTCACCTAGCATGCTGAGTTCCTTCAGCCGAAATAATTACCTGGTTTCTGATCAGGTGGCAGTTAATTCGCAGACATCTCATCATCTCAGATAAAAAAGACAGCATCAGTAGGCGCGGGTGGATGCGCACAGCAGCTTGAGCTGAAGTCTGCTGCCACAGCTTCTCACCAGTGGATGTAAAAAACAATCCTTGATCAAAGTTGTGCATGCCTATTTTGTTGACCTTAACAACCCTCTTGTTTGGACAACCAAAATTAATCGTCACTACCAAACCAAACCGGCATTTCACAGGATGTTTCTGTCCCTTCTTTCCCATTCGTGACGTTCCTGTTTTGGACTCTTTCTAACGGTGTAAGTATGTCAACGATGGTGTGATTAGCTATGACTGCCGCAGTTCAGAAGATAACGTAATCATAAAGCGGACTGAATGAATTTGTGCGACCTAGGGGACGCAACACTTTCTTTAATGTTTCAAGACGCCTAGATGTTATTCTTTCTCCCTCTCCAGGTGAGACCACTGAGGATCTTGTTGATAGATTGCCTCCCGAAAACAACTGATGTTGAGTGCTTCGGGATTACTTTAGCTAATAAACTGTTAGTACTCTAATGTTCTAACTGTTTTAGACAGTCCGGTGGTTTGCTTTATACAGGCTCTCCATTAGCCAGACAAGGAATGAGAGACAAACTGCCCCGTCAGACTCTCTACGTGCAAATTTCCCTGCTTTCTACGAATCGAACAGGGGGACAACTGTTGAAACGAATGCCTGAACATACTCCAACTGGCTTTCAAAAGGGACAACAGCGTACTATTAACACTTTCGTGTAGACCCACTTAATGGATACATATATCTACAAGGCGTCAGCAAAATTGTCGAATTCAATCCGGACAATGATCCTGGCCACTGGCATAAGAGTTCGAACTGGGTTTAGCGCCTATGTGGCCAGCTAGTCAACTGGTAGAATCACGTATCTCCTTTGTGTACAACCAACAATTGAATTTTTTTCTGAATGAGACTGCCTTGCATCCAGTCGACTTTCTTTTTGAGCTTTCAGATTGACAGCCTTACCCGTTCCTTTAAAACTGAATGCGTTCTTCCCGCTGGATGTACCGATCCCTGTCATGTTCCATGGCCTACGGAAAAAGTTTACTTCCTACAATTAAGTCACTGAGACACGTCTCGAATTGAAGTGCTTTAGCCAGCTTCCTGGCCAACAAGTACATTGACGCCTACAATAAGTTCGGCAAGGAAAATTATCAGGTGATCAACACTTTCTTCAGCTAGTTTACCTCAGGCCACACAGACATCTTGCCTTCAGTCCAAGTTTTAACGTCTAACCACGAAAACCACCACGTACCCGAATTATGGCATTCCATACGTGGCTAGTTATCTTGTGAACCCTGACGCAATGCGTATTACGCTATTATCACGTTCTATTGTTTACTTCTAGACTACACTGACACTATTTTACCGAGTTTATACCCAGTTTCATACGACCAGTACATACGAGTTCAATGCTGAGAGTTTACCTCCTAGGTCCATAAGGCTAGTGTTAAATTCAACCGAGCTGTGCTAGTTGCTGAAGAAAAACACAACAAAAATCACATTATTTCCATTCCCGTTCGTACTCATTTTATTGTTCCTCTCTTGCAGTATTAGGTCTCCCTCTGCGTCAGAAGGATGATATCACTGCCGTTGAGAAGCGTTGTACAATACACTTTAACCCGCCTAATTAACTGTTGGGTCTCGCGTTTTATTCAACTTAGACACGGCACATCTCTGTCAGTTTACAGTATCCCGGGCAGGTTGATTGTGGCTAAATATACAGCGTAGAATTATGGGAAATTTGAAAGGCTACAAATTTAGTCACCATATTTTCATACCCCATCCGGGGAGATGTTCACAATTCTTGGAAGCTGTACCCAGGGGTCGTCTTTGTTGAGGGTGACAAACTGTAGTGCTATGTGAAAGCAAATGAAGCTTCATTCGTCGCCCAAAGCTTACTTGTTTGGTCTCTCTCCTGTGAATTGCGCAATAAGAAACAATACTGGATCAAGTTACCCACCAGAGGATTTACTGTTGTTCCAGTATCCCAAACATATCAACCAGCTGATTGAAATGCCTTCATCCCGACTGGATGCCACAGCTGCCAGTGACAAGCACGTGAATAAGACGTGCTGCTGTGGTTCAATAACTTCGATTCAAATGGATGGCAAAGCCCAATAAAGTGTTGACAGTTGCGCCGTGGTATGCAAAACTGGCCGGGTAGAAAGAGGTAAACATGAAATGAAAATCGGTCTGGGGTATCGTTGATGACCTTTCCGTTGGTCCCAAACTTTTTACGATCGACTGAAAACAGCCTAGACTAGATCTAAACACTCATACGCAGATAAACTTTAATGAACCTGTCGGTTATCGTGACATCCAACCGACTGTATGACACAAAACCCCTCATGATTCAGCTGGAACGACATCCAAGATATCAAAGTGAGTTTTGTTGTCAAGAAATTTTTGTCGAGCTTGTGACAAGAGCCTAGAATAGAGTAGGCTTAGGAGAACAAATCAACCAACTGACAAACCAGTAGGTATAGGAATGGTTCAAACTACGTACCGGTGATTGTAACGTAGGTGGTAAAACGAAGGAGACAGTTAACAGAAAAGGGCATCTATCTAGCTGATTTTTCGCGGAGTTGGATCAACTGATATCCTAGATGCGTAAACTTAAGCCGGAAGAGAGTGGTCCGCTACCGTGACAGTCACTGCCCGCAAAGCGATTGTAAATACAGCAAGCCATATAGAGGAAAATGTTGGTAGCTCAGGTAGCGTAGATGGTTGTTGGCTTGTTCGCTGAGCTGGGCAATTCGATTGCAAACGTTTCATCACCAGTCGAGGTGATGAAGATGAGGTGCGTAGTGGTGATGAGGAGCGTAGTGGTGCGTAGCGGTGGGTTATTGGTTGTGCCTACAAATTGCTCAGCTCAGCGAACAAGCGAACGACAGCAAGCCATTTAATTGGATACTTCCAAGACTTTTCGAGCCTGTGAAATTCGATTAGTGCATAGGCGAACGGACGCATTCCGCACCGTCGTAATCACATCAGTACACCAGAGTGAAGCGTTTGCCGGGACTTGTTAATAAGAGAAGCGGAAGTACTTTCACTTCACACCAAACTGACTTTATCCGTAGTGGAACACAAGAATACATAAAAGTAACTATGTTTCATTAAATCATACCTGTACAGTTTACATCTGATCAAGTGAATTTGGGTATATGCTTCGGAAAAATAATAATGAAAATAACCACAATGTACCTCCTATGTGTACAGAACGTTGGGAATGCCCAAGTTATCTTACCACAAACTAGAAACAGACATTTGGTTGCACCTCTCTGTATTGTTTCGGCCAAGCTCGTAGGAGACACCGGGATTCACTGCCCTGTGGGTCACTGTGTAGTCCGCATGATTAGTTGGATCTCGGTACTCATAATGGTTCCATTGGGATGGTATACAGGAAGCCGACGGCTTTGTGCTCTCCCAGACAAGTAACTCCATATCAGAGGGCCGATTCATGGAAAGACAAATTCCATCTGGCAAATCGCGAACGTTGATGTGTGAAACAAAATCCAAGTTTCCCTCACCACCAACTCCTTTGACAACGAAGCGGGGATCAGTTGCTGTTAGGCCCTCGGATTTACCTAAAATGCGAGCATATACTTCGCCTGCCATACCGATTCTGGTGCGCACCAAACTACGGCCCGACTGAGACCACACGCTGGTTTCCATAGCACCGGACACCTCAACGGATACTACAGCAAGTGCATCCAAACCAAGCACAAATCCTGCAGCAAATGCGCTATACTGACGTTCGTCAATCAGTGGACGTAATATTTGTAAGACGGGTGTAGGGTGGGAAGGAACGTGCCATAGTAGATGAAGTAGGTCACTCATACCTCCCGAAAAGATCAACCATGGAGGCAGAATGGTATCGAACTCGGTGAGCCCGAGGCTAACCCAGGCTCCCTCGTTTTGAACTGTTTTCTTCGGAAGCACCCCTAGACCAAAGCTTCCTGCAAATGTTTCCAGGCCTTTTGCGCTGACATCGAACTCAAATAACTTACTTTCACCCTCTGCATTCAGAAGAGAAATTAACAAGTTAAACTTCCGAAGCTCTTTGTCTGGGCCATTGACCAAATGTATTAAGTACTCAACAATGAAAGAGCCATTCACATTGAACAAGTCCCCATGAACGAAAGTATTATATCCAACGTCGGATCCGTTACCACCTGCAAGGCCAGCCCAACCACCAGCATAGCCAAGTAAACAAGATTGGAATTCGCCGGAACCCACAGAAACGTTCTCTCCCAGACAGTTACAAACCGATGCTGAAAGTTGCTCCGCGACACAGCTCTGCCTCACCAGTAGACGACAAGCGCGAACAAGAGGCCAGCGCTTCTGGCTGCTCAACTGCCTCAGTAGGTCACTGATCATGTGCGCGCAGGGATCAAGGGTAACCAATGCATTAAATAACTCTATACCTAAAAGTAGGTCATCTTCCGAGTCTGATGGGATACTTAATAACTGATCCCTCAATAATGAGCGTACGTTGGTTGTTCTGATGTTGGATCTGAATGCATTTGAGAACTTTATATCCTTATCCGCTGTCCAAATTGAGGCGAGTGTGCGCACAGCAGCTGCACGCACGGGAGGGTAGATATGTTCCGAATTCGTTACTATTTGTAGAACCAAATCAAATAGTTCAATGGCCTTCAGTTTCTCCGTCGCCATCAGACCGAACAGGAGCCTCGAATTAAGCTTGTAACGGTCCTCCTCTTGCTGCTTTACCGTATTAGGTGAACTTATCAGTAGCTGCTTTTCTGTGATCCCAATGAGTTCATTTCGTAACTCCAAGTGTTCTTCATACAACTGTGGCCACAGATTGAGTAGCGTGCTCAAACAAACAGTTTGGTGTGACCAATCAGAAACTGGTTGGCAACATTTTAACAATCTTACGTACGTATGAGATGTCGGTTGGCGTAGGTGGGTCAGTGCTGGCCACAGTTTTGAAAACAACATTTCACGAGCAATTACTACCTCCTGAGGCAAACCGTTGGTCTCAGTCTTTTCAACCAGAGCAACTTCAGTGAGCGCTTCCAAACGTTGTAGAACGACCGTAACGCAAGTTGGAGTACCACAACCAATCAGCACACTAACCAGTTGGTCACGCCAGGATCGTCCCTGTCGATATAGCATCTTCGCCTCGGTAGCAGGGGGACTAAGCATTGAGGCGAGTGTAAGGAGATCCACGGCACTACGATGGTTGGGTAGACATCGCAAGAATCGCGTCAGTTGCACTACCGTATGCAGTGGCTGTAGTGTCCCCAAGCGTTCTGAGTGTAATGCATTGCGAGCGTTCTCGATAACATTACGCAGTTGGTCAATTGTAATAAATTTACCATTGCCATTGCCGTCAGGGTTGTACAGATGAACGTTCAGACTACATGCTTCCAAATCGTGCTCGAGAGGGAATGCAGGAGCCAAGTGCACGGGCATGTTCTCGGAACCTGTTAGCTGCTTGGCCATCTGAGTGAAAGGGATGGGAAATTGAGAAGGTATACTTAAACTCTGAGTCTAGAATCATTGTAGAGCAATACAAACCACAAAAAGTTCAAGCCACAAAAAGTTGATGGATTAGGGAACGAATAGGGTCAAAAGGTCACTTTGAAAGGCATACAGCGTAAACCAAGAGGAACATCCGTTGGTCCTGTCTGTCCGCCTCACAATCCTTTCAGGCAGTTTCAATTTCGCTATAAGAAAACTGTTAAAAACGGACGTTGAAGCAGCATGGATAGTCAGATGTTTGGGGGGAGCCCACAGGAAGCACTGCATGCGTGCCAAGTTTGGTAGTTAACAATTCTGTCTAAACAATAATGGGAATGGGACCTAATATACCATTCGTCCGAGTCTGGTAGAAAACTGTTGCCCATGAATGAGAAACGAGTAGTCGAGGAGCTTTGCGCTTCTCCACAAGTGCTTTCGAGCTTTCCGCTGCAAAAATATCTCAAGTTGCCCCGTAAACAGACCTGCCTTCTGAATGGAAGGCAGAGAATACTAGCACTAAGACACGCCTTCGGGCAAGTCCGAAACACCATTTGCTGTCTTACTGGGCCAGTGCTCCATCGACCGAGCTACCGAGCACACTATCCCACGAAGAATCTAGTCACTGGGAGTTCGAATGTGATCCTTCAAGTACTCTTCAAATGAGATAATACTAGAACAGCGTCAGCAACGTTATTGAGCACTTTTCGTCACATCCACACCAAGCCAGAAGCTGGTAACATTTAGCTACACAAAGGGTTTCCGATAGCTTAAGAGTGTTTTTTCTCTCGTTCTATATGAACGCGTGTTGCTCATTTCATGATTTGCAGAATCCCGCTGGATTGCATATTGAATAAATTCGCATGTGTTCGTGTTCTGGAAGTGTCCAGGGGGAGAAGGGAAATGGAATCATTGTGGCTTGCTGCATTTACATTTACATACAGACCAATGAAATAGTGCGGTGGTTCTCCTCACATCTTATTTCGGACTCAATCATTGTCAAAGCCGAAATGTAACCAGTACGAGATGAAATTCACATTCCTGGTGATCATCAACCAAATATGCCAAGATCGCCCGACCTAAAATCGACTTGCGCGAACTCACATACCAATGTCTTACCGTCCCTTCAATACCCATATGGTTGGTCTAGAACTAAGAGCCACCTAACAGGCAACAACAACTGAAGGAAGGGACCGATAGTAGTCGGCTTAGTTATAACGTCACTAGTGAGTCACATTCAGACCAAAGTGATCCGATTGAGGTCTTTCCCACGCACCACACATGTGTATTTTATTTTTTCATCCATACTGTTGTGCCTAAGAAGAGTACAGGTGAATCTCACGTCTATAATATGCTTCAATTCAATGTACTTCACAAAGACCACCTGACACTGCAGTGGGCACAATACTGTAACTATGGATGGGTCGTTACTTCACATAACACTAATTTTAAATGGCTGAACTCTGAGGTGGCCTTTATGCAGCCCATTTGGTTGGGTAAATCATGGGCAAGAGGTTCAGTTTAGTCCCTCATTGCCACAAATCCTGTTTGTGTCTTGACGCTATTCTCCGTTTGAATAATTGAGGGTCACAAAGAGTAAATCCGTTGCCAACAACGGGCTCTAGAATGGATAACATGAGGGGTTTGAACGGCAGTACAGCACAACCGTTTGACCAAAAATACGAGGCGATTGAAAACGCGGAATTTACAGAACTCCGTTTTAGGAATTCCAACATTTTAGAAATGGAAAATTTATACGTAGAAAAATGGATCTGTAGTTGCAGCAGCTTAATCGTCTTCCTACTGGTTGATCTTAGCATATGTAGTAAAGCTTTCTTTCTTACGATAACGAATGAAATCTAATCTCTGTGGGCTTCGTAAAACACGCATAACCCTGATAATGACACATCAAGCCCTCTAGTATCCAAATGTGCCCTGTAGGGCGGAAGGAATCCGTACTTGTCATGAATATTGTTTGTGCTCATATTATCGTTTTGTATTAACCATGCTTTCGCCTTCACTTTCAGCTTATGTACGTCTATTCTTGGACAAGTAAAGCGCTTTCCATTCTACGCTATTCACTCTTGTTCTCGCGCTCAATCAGAATCGATATTATTTTCGTAACAGTACTGGTGCTGGTGTTGGTAGCTGTAGTGGTGTTTCTTCCTGGAGTCCAAATATTGTTATGGAGTCTGTGAGTATAGCCTCGAAATCTCCCATTTAATTAGAGGTTACCTCCATTTAAACCGTTGGAAGCAGCTCTGAGGCTTACACACCATTGCATTAACCTCATCTGGAAGCACTGACATTCAAACATGTGTTCAGTTAGAGTGTCGTCACACGTGGCCATTTGATGCGGTTTATGTGATTGAGCGATGAGTGGCGCTATAACTTCCTTAAGTGCAAGTTAAACACACTGCTAATCAGTTTTCGTGGCTGAACGGTCAAGTGTCCAGACAACCGGCCAGTAGATCGTGGGTTCGAAACTCCCTGGAGTTTCGCGAGATGCACATTGCTGATGATTCCAAGTAAGGATGAACAAGCTGTACCGTGCTTCCCGGATTTTCAGTATAGTATGGCTTCACTTACGGGAGCAAACTTCAATTTAGGATTCCTGAATCTTCCCACACCACCATCAGTTAGTTAGAGGGCATTTGGAAACAGTTCAGCCACCATGTTTTCTTGGTTACGTAGAAGCTAATTATCGAAGATGTGCCACATCCCGATGCTTTGATTTGTTGTCTTCAGCTAACCGGTCTACCGAATCATCAAAACAAGATGTAGATCCTGTTTGGAGCTGAGCACAACAGGCGAAGCCCGGCAGAACTCAAGATCATTCTTGAGGGCACAGGAGCCGTGTTGAATGGGAATGCGGCTCACCATCAGGTGATTAACACACGGACAAATATATGTAGTTTGGTTGAACAATAGGCTCTGTCCGGAGGTTGAATACATTCTGTGCACCCAAGAAAATTGGATATGGACGCCAGCCATACCTCTTGTACGTGGTACGACCAACTACGACTTGCATTAGTGTGGCTTAAACGTTTTGGAAATCGTGTAGATCGCGGAGCTTTCAAGAACGCATTCCCGGAACGACCTTCTGTGCAATCAGTTACTTTCTAATACGGTCAAAGTTTTCAATTCCGAACCGCGTTTGCAATTCACTAGCAAACCTACCTTTGAAATTAGACTATCCCTTACTTCTTCATGCCGCCCGCCTCATTTTAGTGGATGCGAGTTCACCAATTAAACAAATCGAACCGTATCCACAACCCACCCCTGGTTGTAAATACATAACTGACAAAATTGCAGACAAAAACGTGAACATTTCGCACATTAACACGCATTCAGTACAATGACAGTGATGGTGCCTAACTTCATAGACGCATCAGTAGACCGTAGTGTAGTTGGTGATGCTGGTTCTCCTGGCTCAGTGGAGTCAAGTTTTACAAAGCGGGATTAATTGGATGAAAAGTCTTCGGTTTCACTCAGTTCGGTGCTCTTACGCCAGGCTCCAGTCTCCACTACAATTATTTTTCTTACTTAAACGCCAAGTTGAGCGTAGGTGGAGTTAAACTATCATAGACGAGGAATTCAAGCGAGTTTCATGTGATTCCTTTATGAGTATCATTTTAAACTTTAATTGGGTGTCTAATCCCATGCATGAACAATTCATTTACTTATCTGGCAAGACGCCCGAGCACTGGTAGCTCGGGTGCGTCTGTTCGTTGTAGATCACGTGTCAGTTGATTTGTAAGACGCTAAGCCCTCTGCCAGCCCCTGGGACACAGTAAGGCATTCCCAAGCTCGGTCAACAGATCCGTAACCACCTGAACAACAACCGATCGGCTCATCAGAAAGATGGAGTAAATTCAGAGGAGAAACATAAGGGAAAGGAAAGAGCTCCCTGTCTGGACTTGTTCTACTGGTCGGTTCTCCAGCCCGCAACTTCAACCCGGGTATGTGTCCGAGACGCCTGTATCGGTATGTTGGGTTCTCGTTTCGACTGATTTAACCAGAGTTCACGCGCGTAGTTCAGCCGTTGCGAATACGTCTATATACTCATGGAAAGGGACCGTAGAAACTGAAACCAGTCTTCCATTTAATGTGTTTTACCCGTTGTTTAGTAATCAATGGAACAGGGTATCAATGATTCATTATGCACAGAGCTAATGAGTAATAAGAAGCAAACATCTGATTCATTCACGCAGAATTTCGATATCAAGTTAGGATGTAGTAAAATCCTGTGGCTTTCTCATGAATACTGTACTGAATTCACGTAAGAAAGCTCGCATTCCGGAACAGTCAGAAAACAGAAGATGAGAGAGTGCACTGATGGTTGCGAAAACTCTTGATATTGAGACGACTCATGCAACAGTGTTGGAAAAAACAGGCATTTAAAGTTGAAATGACTTACCTCATTGAGGTCCATTGTTGGAGGGATGTTTTCGGGTTCTCCATCGGCTACTTTAACAAGCTGTAGATCTTGCCAAGCTACGATGTTTAGCTGATTCAAATTTGTCCCAGAAACTGAATCATAGGTCTGCTTTTCGTATGCGATAGCTTGAAGTAAATCACCTTTGTGTGCATGAAAACGATAGCGTACTCTCAGTTCCCTTGTACTATGCACCTTTGAAGTAGGAATAAGGCTGTACCGCCATGTGTCTAGCGGTTTCTGTACCGGCGAGCAGGTGGAAAATAATTTGTCCACCGACAAATATTCGCTGGAACTAGTTTGAACGGTAGCGTAGGAAACGCGACATGTTCCTGCAGCTCCGGTCTCAAAACCAGATTCGAAATTTGGGTGAACAACAAATAGGTTGACCATCCCCTTGAACAAACTGAATTCACTTGTTTTTGTGGCAAGATTTTCAGGAACATGGAGCTGCTTTAACATCCCTTCTGCATCGAACTCCGCCACCGCTTCCAGACGCACCTTTTCACTGTTATCGATGCCATCCTTCAGCGTCATGCGTATATGCAGTAGTTTTTCACCGGCAAGTACAAAACTTATGTGAGGATGAGGTCTGCTGTAAACATACGGCACAACCAAAACCTGTCCGAACAGGGTTTTAAGGGGGATATCCGGCTTCGATTCCTCAGATATGTTGACTGAGTATGAATACACGTAATTAGATTTTGACTCGCTACCATGGCACAGGACATTGGGAGCCAGCACAATTACACACATGAATAAGTTTAGCATCACCGGACCGCGCGCATCAGGTATGGATATCCCTCCCATAACGCATGCACATGGATGTGCTGCACATGCGGCTTGGACCACACTTTATTCGTGCTACTATGCTTGCGCTGATTGGTTGTTTGACCTGGGATTGCAATTGGACAGTCACAGATGACACCTGATGGTCGATGCGCACGAGAGGCGTGATCGATTAGCGGACTGTTGTGCCGGCTGTCGGTCGGCGGACCGGAGGTCAAAACTTGAAATGAGCGAGTTTCATTAATTAATGTTATGGTGTAACTAACAAATACCACACATTCATGATGTTCACCGCTTATCAAGAACAGTAGTTTGCCAGGCACACAGACATACGTCAGTTTAGTGTGGCGAACTGTTTGAAGTGAAGTTAGACCAGCGTGTGCGAGGGTGAATTAGCGTTCTGGGTACATGCTTGTGACCACAGGAATAAATTTTAACTCAGCATGTTTCAAAGCTTGGAGTTGTACTGAAAGATCAAACCAAGCTATTGGATGGGAGCAAAGGTTCCAGATGACATTTTTTTATACTTCAGCTTACCTTGAACCGAAGAAGTCTAGTCGAACCCCATCCAAGTCACGACATCAGCATCCATATATAGGGCATTTTACGACCACATTTTGGCGGATGATTGTATCACAAATGACCTTTGGAGAAAGTTCACTCAATAACAGCATTCAAAAAGACCACCTTATGCAGGCAACAGCCCATTAACATTGATTTTTTCCAGTTGGGGATAGCAGTGTACTGCTAGTTTCCATGCTTGGCGACGCGATACACATAGTCGTAACAACAAGTTTAAGTGAACAGAATAGTGTTTGTAATGATGACCAATTATATTTTCATTGAATTCTCTGCCAAACCATCTCTTATGCTTAGCGTACAACTGGAATTGGGATAGTGCAGGTCGATACTGACATTCGCTTCTATGTGTGCAAATTTTGCGCCATTTTATCCGGTTCCTGAAGCTATTTCTAAAAAGAGGGCATAGACTGCCGTTGGACACCTCAATGACTGTTACGGCCTTCTAGGGGATGCCTTCTCTTACCGAGTAAGCTGTTCGTCTAAGAATTTGTACACTTTGTGTCCTGTGGTTTCGGAATTCCAAGCTCTCCTCGGGCTATGACAGAGAAAGCGTAGGTAGCCTGAGAACCAGGAGAAGTACTGAACTATGCAGAGGTACTCAACGGCCACGGAATAGTCTCTCAGTGCTTCAAGGTTTTCAGTTTCTGGACCTCGATCCAATTCAGATGAATAATTCCTAACACGACGCAACGGCTTATAAAACCGTAACCGAAGGGCGGTGCTGTAGTGGGGAAAACGGGATGATTTTTCTCCCGGACGAAGCACTTGAGTAAATCGATGGAGCACTTCATCAACAAGAATCAGGTAACGGAAGAAGCCTCCATTTCAGTAGAGTTCTGCTTGACCTAGCTGCTTGATTTTAGTAAATGTTCTTTCAGTGCAATACGTTTTTCTCCACGATTGTATCAATAAAGGACAAAAATAACATCTTTACTTGTCGGATCCAGTCCTTTTGTCTCACTAATATCATATACGAAAGTTCCAATTGGAATTCAGTTGAGTCTCCCCTTAACACCAGATTAGTTTGCAAATGAGTGTATTTCCCAAACCTTGACTAATTCGGGTTCAAGTCGTTCAAAAAATGTACGAAAAATTGATAAATGTGCCTACCCGATGAGGCCTAAATGGTTGAAATCGATTGAATGATGTGGAGGAGTTTCCACCAGCCTGGTGGGAAGAATGTTCTCTCTCGGCAATGTACTGCAATATCTCGAATATATCGAACCAACTGAAACATGAAATGATCACTGTGCAATTGTTTCACATCTGGCCGAAACCAGTCGT
Organism: Opisthorchis viverrini; assembly: GCF_000715545.1. Classification (NCBI taxonomy): domain Eukaryota; kingdom Metazoa; phylum Platyhelminthes; class Trematoda; order Opisthorchiida; family Opisthorchiidae; genus Opisthorchis; species Opisthorchis viverrini. Next base: position 42,986 of record NW_008752006.1, on the reverse strand, counting down.
GTCATCGACAAAGAGCAATCTTTCGATATCACATACCGGGTACTTCTGAACTGATCACGACTGGTACGATTCAGACTACTATCGGTCGCAGAGGCGATTAAAATCCGACTGCTAACCCATAACTTTGCGTCCAAGACAAACTTGTGTGATCTCTGAACTTGAACTGACTGTGTATCATAATCCGTGACAGCTTTTAACGTTCGCCTGATGCTGCTTTTCTCTGCGGGGTGAAATTTTCATTCTGAGAAGTAATCAAGCGCGATTCAATTGTGTTTTATAATCACGTGTGCTAAGTCACACCAACTGATGCATTTGACTAGCTAACCAAAAGAGGGATACCAGTGGGGGGGGGGGGGGAACGAGAAAATCACTAAATTATGTGTTGCGGTGTCCCAACCGTCCCAGTCTAACTTGATTTCGAAGGCACCTCGCGGTGCTCGCACGTGATGCCTCGAGCACGTGCCAAGCTGTCCAGTGCATGCGATCGCCAACGCTGCTCGGTTTACGTGTTCATGATGGGGAGGCCTGCAGCAAAGTTTGGCCCACATGGTTGCTTCACCAGAATGAACCCAAAAAATATTCACTATGAGGATTTCCGGAAAAATGCACATCTGAAGCAACATTGTGTATAGGCCCTTCACCAGGTATGATAACTCATTGATGTTAGGACTGTCGCAATATTTGTATCTACTAGGCGGTGGCGTCATCCAACCAGTAACGCTACTTAGGGTCTGACATCGCTAATCACGACGCGAGAAAACGGTAATTCACACAGTGTACCAATGGGGTGTGCCGAGATCACACATCACCCCTCCCAGCTACAAAAATGATGTATTCATCTCCCAGCCTATTAGAAATAAGGCTTGAATACGCTGCAAAATGACAGTTTGTAAAACAAAGTCAATCGAATTCTTTGTACTTTCTGTGTAACAGATGATTTGCTTGCTAGATTTTTTTAGTTTGTAGACTTTTTTGAAAAAGAGATCGTCGTGTTGAAGCAGAACTAGACTCATATTGGATTACAGAAATTTTGCTTGTTACGACATAAACCTCCAGTAAATCGAACCCGTTTATCCAGCGAATTGGAGAGTTCCGACAAGCTTAGTAATATCTTCAATATCTATCAACTCTGAGGCCTCTTGATGTATTCACTACCCATTCTAGAAGCTGGATATTTAATAACGCAAAGCCTAACTGTGCGGATATCTGACAACGCTACTATTTGCGGCCATTAAATACAGTGAATGCACGCGTGTTTCGCTCTCCTTGCTTGTAAAACGGATCGAAAGTGGCAAACAAACCACATAGACAAACATGAAAGTAGAGTACAAAACTACGTTTGCGTTTCGTAAATTTACTGTCATATAGCTTATTCGAACCTTTCTTATCAGTCTAGTACTATGGCGCTTGGTGTGCTGAATTCCAAACCACATAGACAAACATGAAAGTAGAGCACAAAACTATGTTTGCGTCTTGTAAATTTACTGTCAAATAGGTTCTTCGAATCTTTCTTATCAGTCTAGTACTATGGTGCTTGGTGTGCTGAATTCAAGAAAGCTTAAATACTCACATTATTCTGTGAGTTATTGATTTAGTCCTGTAGTGGTGTTCAGCCTTTGAAACCAGCAAACAGTCTAATGTCACCCGGTTGCAATGAATTCTGAGCACTGGCAAGTGTAAAAACCACATAGACAAACATGAAAGTAGAGTACAAAACTACGTTTGCGTTTCGTAAATTTACTGTCATATAGCTTATTCGAACCTTTCTTATCAGTCTAGTACTATGGCGCTTGGTGTGCTGAATTCAAGAGAGCTTAAGTACTCACATTATTCTGCGAGTTATTGGTTTAGTCCTGTAGTGGTGTTCAGCATTTGAAACCAGCAGACAGCCTAATGTCACCCGGTTGAAATGAATTCTGAGCACTGCTGTAGCAAGTGTAACCAGTGCAACAGATTTGTGTCTGAGAGTTCGTATCCGGTCTTCAACTACTTTGGACCTTCCATACAAAAGATCATAATAGTTTCAACTACCTGCCTGCGACAGCGCCTTTTCTTACCAGTTACAGTAATGGGCTTTTATCCTTTCAGACACTGCGCTACAATAAGGTTGCTAGTGTCTTCCGAGTAACATGTTTCGCCCGAATGAGTTTTAAAGAATCTATTTGGACTCAGTTATTCAACACCATCATGTGTAATTGCTTGAAATTAACAAAAAACGTTAATCCAGGCCCCCGTTTATCATAATGCTTTATAATATCTCCGCTTCTGGAGCTTGAGGTGTGATGTTATATCTCAGCAAATCCTCTATCCTGTTGGCTTTCTTCGGAAGAAATTAACGCGCATCGGTTGACAAAATTTCACAATGACTAGATGGCTTTTCAAGTCCAATTTACGACGAGCAGCCAACCACCTGGTTGTGTTTGAGAAAAAATAAATATGGTTTTGTGCTAAACTGTACTTCGAAAAGTAGTCCATGGCCCCAGCTGCCGGTTGTTCAGCATTTTGAAACTGGATAGAAACTTCACTTGATTTCCCATAATGTGTTTCATTCTATAGATGGTGTCCGATTTGGGACTAATTGTTGTTGTCAATGCTTCACAACCGGTTGCGATTCCGCGCTCGACAACTTAAAGTATCTGCAACAATGTCCTGGTACTTCAGTGATGTTGAAAGATTTGAAATTCCGATAGGTTCGAAACAGCCCTACCTTTTTTGGCATTTGGCGAGACCGCCGTCGGGGGTCTACCGAAGTTGGCGTTTCTTGATCAAGATTTCACTCTTGTGAGAATTTTTAAAGGAACGGTTGGTTTGGTTTCTCTTGCGGGTTTATCTCTCTCTACACGTCCACCAGAGAAGGACAATCGTATTTGGGAAGCAAAAAACATGTACACGTAGACAAGCTTATTAACGGACCCACTGATTTAATGTAATTATTCGTATTAATGAAGCAAATTTCATCCCGATGGACCTTGAAGCCTTGAAGCCCGTTTGAAGAGCTAAAAGTGGACTAAAATAAGTAAATGAGTCTGGATAAGCTTTGTGTGTAAGCTTTGTGCATTTTTCATCCTTCTACTGCAAAGGGTCAATGCAACTTGGGCTAAGTCGACTCATATTACCGGACATCAATTGTTAGGCTCACAACTCGCGTGCACTGGGATAGCTCGGCGGTTAGGGTGTGGACCTACTTACCGGAAGGCCCTTGGTTAGAAAGCAACCTTAGCTTCTCGACTATTTCCTTGAGCAACTTGGAAGTATCTCAGCCCTTGTATATGATCAGGATTAAGTGGGGCTATGCGCAAAAACAACAGCTGAGCGGATCGCTTTGACTACTTATCCACTGGTCAAGCCGTGAAACTTGATGGTATACAAGAAATGGTTTTTATTGTCCATTGATTAGCGAAATTTGAACGATTGATGTCATAACCAACAGAAACCCCTAAACAAGCTCCTCGTCCCATGCTCATTAGAGGATGACAGTGTATTGTGATTTTTCATGCTTACTGGTGAGACGTGTAATTTTACTCATAGGGATCAGCTTCCAACGTCTTATTTTGTTTAAAAAAATTACTCTTGTGATTCATTGGATACTTTAGCACAACTGCCGGTTGATGTAAGTATTCATACCAATATGGATTAAGTCGACAGAAAAAATCTTGCCTACAAGGAAATTTCTACGGTTGCAGGGTCCTTGGGTGGTTTTCGTCTGAATGACTGTTACAACCTTCCCCTTACTGAGTGGGTTGTACTTCAAAGACAGGACATCTGCCATGTTATGCTTACTGATCCATTCGCATGTTACGTTCGGCTTTCACCATTTGTCAACAGCCAGTAGAAAGAAGTTTTACCCCAAGACATGCCGGTATCGAAGCTTTTCTTAACTTTACCATATCTAAGCCACTGAACTGCCCAAACATACATTAATCAGGACGTAAAAGTGATCGGACGGACTTGAAACAGAGAAATATCCACCAAATAGGAAGTTGAAACTTTAAAAGTGCTATGAGTAGAAATGAAGATACGGTGCTGAGGACATCATGGCTCAGTGATTCATCCTCATAGTTTTTTGCTGCATTTCAATGAACCGATGACACCTGAACGTCATCGAAATTCTTCGTGTGATAGGAGAAGTATGAGACAGTAGATGTTAATAGACTGTTTCTTCCTACACCAGGAAGGGATTTGCGATGTATGGCTCATCATCAGCATAAGAATGTATGTACATAAACATGACTTGATAAATGCTACATTCAGAAGACTATAAACAACAAGCGGCGAACGAACTCGTAATTCAATTGTAAAGTAAACAAGAGAATCCTTATGACTAAAACTGAATTACAGGATGTCAAAGAGATGGTGCTTTTTTTCTCAGTCTCGACGAGAAGAACCAGCTACCACTGAATGGTTACGAGCAAATTACGTGTGAACACTTCTGATCTAGTGCACCGGAGCGTGAATCTGTTGAAATCAGACGTCAGTTTGGTTGTTCGTCTGTTCGCCGAGCTTGACCGCTGGATTGCAAACGTTTTATCGCCAGTCGGGGCGACATTATTAGTTGTAATGAAATGTTTACAATCCAACTACCAAGCTAAGCGGACAAACCAACTATCAACCAGCACACCCGAGCCGCCTATATTCCGCAAAATCGCCATCGGACATTAGTGGTTAAATGCATATCCAGATGTGAAACAACCTGGTGACAAGGCAGAAAAGACTGCCAAGAACTACGAGTTGTCAGTAACAAATGTAAGTATCGGCCAATTTAGTCGAAAAAGAAAGAAGTATCATATAGTTTTTGTCAGAATAACTACCCTGACAATCAGTCTAGCTTAGCGATTACGGCCATACCATTAGTAACCGATCGTGCAAAGCTTGCTTCTCAGATGTAGATAGGCCTCAGTGTTCAACGGGGGAGAAATGTGCACTTGTCTTCTGAGAACCAACCAAGAAAATCAATCAACCTCCAAGAGTTTTCCACTGTAAATGCCCTAACCACCAGAAAACTTGCGTAATCTTGAAATATATATTGCTAGGTGTTCCAGTACTGGGCAATTCTCCGAGTTTTACCATCCGCTTTCTAGTCCCCTCATTGGAGAACCACATACGCAAAAAATTGTTATGTGAGAGTGCATTACTGTCTGCGCCGTCGCTGTTTGCCAACCGTAACCTTGGTCATCCATTACTCTACACCATCATAAGAGCCTGTCACGTGTCCGGCGTGGGGGGGGGGGGTTGAAATCATACCGGCGTAGGGATTTGGCTTTAAG
>NW_008752006.1:26930-37703 GCF_000715545.1 Opisthorchis viverrini | reverse complement strand
AATCATGACTGCGGATGCATTAGATTGGCTCTACGAGACCCACGAACGTATTGATCGCGTTACTTTCATCTCGCTTGCCGAGGTTACTGGTTTTCTCCGAAGCTTCCAAAGTTTGCATGCCACTATCAGGCGATCCAGATTACGCTCGCTGCAGCTCGACTGGGTTCAAAATGGTCCCGGCATAATGAACTTGTTACAGTTAACAAGCGTTGTCCATAGACTGGCAAGGGCACGTGCTCTGGACCGCATTTCACTGCCTTGAAGTCGTTCCCCACTGGGTGGTCTGTTGGTGTCTGGACTCTTCAGATGTCCGCGCAGTGTGGTTTTTGGGCTGCGAGCACCTGCATCTTGTAAACTGCTGATATGGTGTTATATAATCCACTGGATACGAAAATAGTTAGGAGTAAAACAATCAGTACTAATACCTCTCATATCATGATATTCGCTGGCAAACAAATAAAATATCTATCATTCGTTAAGGTTTCATTACAACAGCATTCAAACAAGACAGACTAGCTGGGCTACAACACTTGTTGCTCGTAATGCGCTTACGAAAACTGAAGTTTGGATATGGCATTCAACAGGTTCACGGAAATGAACACATGATATCCTCCTAGGTACCACTAAGTATCGATTCTGTGCGTCATTGATCAGAAGGCGGGTACACTGTTGTTATATTCACCATTCAATCTTTTCAAACCGTGGGAAAGTGAGTCACGCTTCTGTCTTGAGCGCAGTCATGAAACTGCTGCCGAATTTAGTCACTTATTCTAGACCAGTAGTAGCAGCCTCTAACACACTTCGCCTCAGTGTTCGACCTGACCTGCGAGGTCAACGACTTTCCTGAATGCAGTGGGTTGGTCGTCGGCTGTAAATACTGCCTGCTAAGGAGACTTTGGAGGTATAGGTGACTTGGGTGTTTCGGAGGAAGCTTTTACCGGTGCGAGAAAGTTCAAAAGCCTTAACTAGAATATGAGTTGCTTATTCACTCATGGAGAAACAAGTATTGACCCAGCCGCCCTATGAGTAGCTTGTGATATGGTGAGAACTTACGGCGTTATCTCAAATATCATACCAACTGAAACATGCGGATGCGCAGCACATTTACTAGGGGAGTATCATGAGAGATTCAGTTAAGTGTCTTGTTAACACCCTGAAGGTTTCAAAAAGATTATGGTTGTATGACTGCGATGCATCAGTGCTGAACGTTGATGTTCTGCCGTCGATGATGATTAATTTGCAAATCAGCTAGTTTTACCATTGCTAGTCACATGAAAAATTGACGCTGTTGAAGCCATTGTCTCAAAGTGAAGATTTGGTCAGTGCATCCCTGGTCAAGGCGAAAATCGTGTTGATTCATGCGAAGCTGTCTTTTTTTCGCTGGGCGGTCACTCTTAACAAGGTAATGCTTAGGAGCTTTCTGAAACTTACTGACATCGGACTGATGCTTACGGCGTTTTCACGTCACGTTTAGGCCTTTGTTTCGGATATTAGAACCATCCTAGTAGTCCTGGTTGAAAAACTCGGTTCATTCGTATGATGCTCTGGCCAGACTGACCGTGTTGGATCTTCGGTAATCGTTTTGGTGTGGTATTTGGAAATTTCTAATTCTTTGTTTTATTGCAGTCAGGATTTTAGAAAACGGAGCAGTGATCCAGCACATCAAACAACAATGAACTTCTGCTATATGAACTCTAACTACAAGCAGAATGTGCCATCCGTGGGAATATACCAATAGACCGAAATCTGTGCCACAAATAGACAGTATAATTGAATTTATCTCAGGCTACCGTAAGCTCTTAACAAGTATCGAATATGCAGTTGCAAATTATTGATTGGAAATGTCAGGATACTACGTAAGAGAAAACTGCGAAGTCTGAATGGGACCTGCCCTCTAAATCCTCCTGCTGGATCAGCTGAGTGATATCCGATACCACATTAATAGCGTCATTCTGAAATAGCAACAAAACAAGGCCAAGACGAACAAGATTGAAAGAGGCACCTTTGTTCGGCCCCAGAACAGACATCACACCTCTTACACCAAAACTGACAAGAATTATGTGACCACTGTGACAACCAAAGATGATCAGGTGATCAAACCACTTGAACACTTGCCTACTAAGAGATAGAGGGGTCAGAAGCCACACAGTCATTGAAAAAGTCGTGGCCTCAAGTGAGAACATATTCCCAGGAGCTGCAACGTAAGTTTGGATAACACCCTCATCTCTTTCTCTGTCATATCCGTTTGCGATAAACAATGAACGTCACCACTTGTGCAACCTACAAACCACCAGTGTGATTAAGAACACACACACCGTTCTTGTCGATAGTCGTAAGCCACAATAATGAGCTTTTATATTTTTCGAAAATTCTCTGACACTGACAGCAGCCGGATTTGAGATCACTTCAGTGTAAATCATTATACCTTTTTGTGACTTGTTATTCGTTATTCGGACTGAGAGTATATCACTTCCTATTGACGATGTCTTCAGGGGTCTGGAAGTGTACTAGTGCACTTTGAACTGTCAGCTAAAAAACAGCTTTAGTAAAGACTTCTCCGGCGCGCTGAACCACCTCCTCATGGTGCTGACTGGGTAGCCCGGACCGCAGTCTGGGTGAGCTCAGATTTCAGCAACTTCAGATGGGGCTAACCACGCTGTTTGGTTTCAATGGGCTGGTTACCTTCGACAATGTACACTACGAATCATCTGGCGCCACCGCACCACTTCTAACCAGCACACACTAGAGACACGTGGGGCTCACTTGTGAGGGATGTGGCAAGTGCTGCAATTCGAAAGCTAGCTTGATAGCCCACAGTCGAGTTCACTTCCACGAAAGTGTTGGCCAGAATGTGGTCACCCAGCTGGCTTGCACTGATTGTTCCCGCCTTTTTCGACAAAGACTTGCCTCAGTCAACACCGCTGGCAGGCACATACCTAGCATAATACAGATAACCTTACCCGAGTGAAGAATTCCGGTGACATGCAATCCGCGCTGTTCGCGAGATTGGAGCAGTATTTTCATGTCGATCGGCTATCAGTATCAAAACCAGTTTACGGGTGCTTACCTGATAAGCGTAACAAGACGAACAATTTGGTAACCCTGACCAAGTCATTGGTCAAACAGCGGCCTAGTCGTCAGAACCTAATAAATATAGCGTCTGTTTTAAACAAACAGTGGACTGTGTCGTGTCACTCATGGAATCCTATGCTGACAGTTCACTTGCTAGTGTTGACCTTCTGGTATTTTCCCGACGATCCTAATCTGGCATCATGACACCGGAGCGGGTCTTATCACTTCTTGACCTCCACACCCCCAAAACCTTCCACACACCTCGACGTCGCCGTCAGTTAGCCCATCATGTACCGGCCAACCGAAAGCAGAGACGCAGAGACAACTACACCGCCATTCAGACCCTATACCACTAAAGACGGAAAGATATTGTGCTCAGTGGATCACGGGATGATCTATAAAAAGGTAACTGCCACCTACCTCTGGACACTGAGCAGTAATGTAAACAGGTGGGTAGCCAGCTAAGTCACGCAGTGCTACCATCCGATTGGAGTTTGATGGAGCCAATTACAGGTGAGACAATTCGTCCTCAGGTTCGGACAAGCTCACGCCCAGGATGCTTCACCGGTTTAGTGCTCGCTGGGTACTTTAACTTACTCTTGTTGTCCGGAGACTGTCCACCGTATCGTGTCATGGTCGTGTAGCCTTAGTTCCGAGAGTTCCAAATCCGACTTCACCGGACAAACTGAGAGCGATCTCGGTATCACCCATTCTTGTCCGATACTTTCATAAGGTAATTACTGATCCCTGGAGCCTTAGGTTGCAACTTCCTTCACTCCACTTTACATTTCTACACCCAGTAGGTTGTTTGGGAGCTATATCGCTGTTATATGCCTCGCTTTGTCACATTTCAGCGACTGCATCTAACATCAGCTTGGCGTTTGTTGATATATCGGAAGCGTTTGACTCGGTTTCTCATGTCACAATTGTCAGATCTGCCGAGGCGTTGGGAAGCACATAACTTCATCACACAGTCCTATGAGAATACTGCAGCATTTTTATCCAATTTCAGGGTTCACCGCAACAGATGTGTGAGGCAGGAAATCCACTTGGATTATCGGTGCCGCAACTAGGATACCATGACACCTTAGTAGACAGTTTTGCCTTCGCTGACGACTGGGTCGCATGTGTAGAAAGTCAGACTCGTCTTAAAGCGAAGCTTGAAGCTGAGTTGGGAAGAGCTAGCATGGAGATAATTGTATGAAAGATGAAACCAGTGGTGGTTTGTTGTAACAGGAAGCATCGGGTGACAGCGGTCTCAATCGAATCGTTTTGCCTCGTCGAGGAACTCTTCACTCCTCTGGGGCCGACAGACACCCGGACTTCACTGAATATCTCCTTTACTTTCGAAAGGAGAAGGAGTCTTCAGCCATCGAAAGCGGCTGCTCAAACTGTTCGGTGAGATGACGCGTGCCCCATTGAGGTCGCATCAGAGAATGGGGATCAGAAGGAACTACTTGATGCCGAGGCTTTCATATTCGCTCGTGCGTGGCCATATTCACTGAAACAAGTCCAAAAAGTTTGACAAGTGCTGCAGCCAGTCTATTTGTGGCTACCTACGTCTACCGGAGGAAAACCCAATCAGCTATATCCACGCCGGCAAACAACATGGGGAATTCGTATCCCAAGTCTGAGTGCAACCATCCTGATGCAGCGGAGAGTACGTTTGGAAAAGCTTCTGTCCATCCAATGCCAAGTACTACGCAGTATGGTCAATGACTCCGCTTTTGGCAAGATCGTTCGGGGTCTCAAATCCGAGTCTAAGGTGCATGCATAAACACCAAGGAAGAATTGGTGGCTTCTTGGGGCGAAAGTCTGCACAACGGCATTGACGGTCGCGGTTTACGTGAGTTTATCGCTTCCCCTCTGTCGAATCGATGGCTTGTGTTTCCAAGACGACTGTTGACTTGGATATTTATCCGCGGTATCCAGCTCCGATATGACCTGCTTAGGACGATAGCTAGAATCGCCCGACGTAGTTATGGTGGAAAAACTATCTTCTCTCGTGGAAACTGTGGCCAACAGCAGATTTTGGTGCATATTCTATAGTCCTGCTGGATCACTCATTATGCCAGACGTGCTCGTCATAATCGGGTTGTAAAGGGACTCACGAAACGTCTTCGAGAAGTTGGAAGCACCTACGTAGACGTCTTTCATCGTGCCTGACCTAAATGCTCGTCATAATCGGGTTGTAAGGGGACTCACGAAACGTCTCCGTCACCTGTGATACACAGTTTTCGAGAAGTTGGAAGCACCTACGTCGACGTCTTTCATCGTGCCTGACCTAATCGCTGTTAGGAAACGCTAAGCAACTGTGATAGATGTAAACATAGTCTCGGATGGGTGCCAATTAACTGTGTGGAATGAGAAAAAGCAGAAGTATGGTACTGACGAATGTTCCCTTATCATAATCTAAGTTCTACGTGCAGTCAGTTGTGATGTCGACTTTTTGGCCCACCAACCGACAGTCACTTCTTATCGAGGGATCTGCTTTCCTCAGTTCGCCAGGGCTGTTATTGGACTGGGACTTGTGTCTGCTTACCATTATAGGCTCTCTAGGTACTTACGACATTTTTATGCGTGGTACGTGGCGCTGAGTATTCATTCTTGCTTTTGACTTACACATCTGATCCAGTATGACGGACACTCTGCTCTTGATGTTGGAATCTTGACTGCGCTAGCGCTTACCGCGCCTCGAAGAGCATTCAGCATCGTTTGTCCTCTCTTCGGTTACTGGCCTTCACACGCGTGTTTCCATACCAAAATTTTTACATGCGTTAGGCTACGTCTCATCTGACTGGAACTGTTAAAGGCACGCATTCGAATGAGACGCTTCCCTCGTTTTACCTAATATTCTCCTGTACACGCTTCCAGATCTATCGCCCGGATTTACTTTCTAAGTCTGTTACTATGCTCTTCAAAAATAAACGACAACTAGTGAGACCAACCTATGCTGAAAATCGGAGAAGCAATGCACACGTCTTTCATCCTTATGGGGACTCATCAGCGGTACTTTCCTCACGAAACTCGGAGAGTTTCGAACCCGGTTTAGTAGTTTGAACATTTAACCGTTCAGTCATGGGCTGCTGATCAGCATTCTAACTGACTTTCACCTAGACAGGCTGTAGCGCTACTCATACTTCAATCACGGGGATCACATCACTTGACCAGGTGTCCACTGGATCCTCGAGTGATGCCTTCTCAATTGGACGAACAGTGTTGCTATGAGAACACTTGTTTCAATGACTACGACAAGCCTCTAACTGTCCGCATTATCTCGAATTACTGGAATATCCAGCAGTAGTACGTTTAGTGTGAGACGCGGAATGAAAACATCAGCCTTCCCGATACGTCTCATCTGACTGGAACTGTTAAAGGCACGCATTCGAATGAGACGCTTCCCTCGTTTTACCTAATATTCTCCTGTACACGCTTCCAGATCTATCGCCCGGATTTACTTTCTAAGTCTGTTACTATGCTCTTCAAAAATAAACGACAACTAGTGAGACCAACCTATGCTGAAAATCGGAGAAGCAATGCACACGTCTTTCATCCTTATGGGGACTCATCAGCGGTACTTTCCTCACGAAACTCGGAGAGTTTCGAACCCGGTTTAGTAGTTTGAACATTTAACCGTTCAGTCATGGGCTGCTGATCAGCATTCTAACTGACTTTCACCTAGACAGGCTGTAGCGCTACTCATACTTCAATCACGGGGATCACATCACTTGACCAGGTGTCCACTGGATCCTCGAGTGATGCCTTCTCAATTGGACGAACAGTGTTGCTATGAGAACACTTGTTTCAATGACTACGACAAGCCTCTAACTGTCCGCATTATCTCGAATTACTGGAATATCCAGCAGTAGTACGTTTAGTGTGAGACGCGGAATGAAAACATCAGCCTCCCTGCAGGTCTTTGATAGTGTCGAACTACCCAGACAGGGAGCCAACACAGTCCGATCGGTGGTTGGATTTCATGTTGGGACATCCTACTTGCATTAGATGCATTAAAAGGCAACACGGTGCGACGACTTATGGTTCTGCACGAATGTCACGTTCCTATAGATAAAAGCACGGACTCCGTGTATGTTTCAAAGCCCGGGGCGGTTGACAGTCAACCTAGGGCCACTGTCTAAAGGACTCGGCACACCAGCCGGGAAATGAAGGTAACACTGGGTTTATAAAATGCCCAACAAAACCAAAAACACAATATACTCGGCCATAGGCATGCAACCTTGGTCGGCCTTTCAGAATCATCGATTTCTTCCACAGGAACTTGATTAAAACAAGCATTATTCATGTGCCTACACCTTCAGAACCATCTCACCCCTCCAGTGCACCAGTCGCAATGTCAGAGGACACATGTCAACTACGTGGTTGGCTGTGACAACCACACATGTCGGTCAAGGCAACTGCATGTAACATAACTCACTTAGAACTCCAAGTCTTATCAACTATGCCAGTTACTTAAGCCATAGATCATAGTCACATAGTGACCTCAAACCAATTAAAACTCCCAACCTACTGAAACCGACCATAACTTATTTGATCCGGAGTGGCGGAGACTACAACATACAATCCTACATCATTCTCCCTCCATTGACTTTCTGTTTCGGCTCGTGCAAGGAAGTCACTCCAACAAACGATCCATTTTGGGACTGGTGATTTTATTACTTGGGATGTCACATGGAAGGGGAATTCGAAAAATCCCACGGGTCAGTTACTGTTTGTAACTTGCCGCGGAACAGCCTGATGAGGTTTTCCCAGGGATCAGGTTCCTACTGTTCTTCCTCCGTTTCAGATATACACCGTTTACAGTTCGTGTACTGGTTACAGTTACACGGCTCCATTCACGGTATTTTTAGTGGAGGTATGCAGGTTTTGGGGAAGCTGGTATCGACGCCTCCCAGGGGCTTCCTTAGTCTAAGAATGACTGAGATGGACGGATAGTAAATCTTTCATGGATGTCTGAAAACTGTCTAACGATAAGTACATCAACAGGTGTGGTACTGGGGAAACAGATGCCTGTGTACTGGTTGGAACCATTCACGGGTGTGCCTATTTCGATCATGCTCTCCCTCTGTGAAAAGAAACTCCATGTTGAAACGAAAATAGGCAAAGAAGTCTAGGTACCCCATAAATACTACGTGAAGGAGTTTTCTTGAAATTATTGTCCCCTTCATGGCCTCCGGAATGTACAATATCGGCTTTACTTGGGCTCGTAAATACGGGTGTGCAGAGGGATTACGGTACTTAGGGGCCTGTCGAGTATCAAGCCAGGTGGACATGGATTTTTAAACGCTCGAAGATGTGCCAGTCAGGTCAATAGCCGTGAAAGTAGTTAAGTACAACAGGTTCATCTCATGAGCTGAAATTGGAGACCACCTTAGATCATTCGCCATCTGCTAAGGCGTGGTTATTTGTTGTGTGGTGGTGTTGTAAACGATTGAAACCGTTTACCAAAGCCATACGAAACAGATCCTCCCGCGCAGTCCCGATCAGACTCAATCAGGGAGACGTATGCAATACAGTGCCCTTCAGGACTAACCACATCATGCTCCCATAAATTAGCGGTACATGATGGTCAGGCAAAAACAGTGGCATTCCTCGCTGGTGGACCTGGCCAATGATAATCTAGCTAATTAGTCTACAAATTCCACAAACGTAAAAGTGCGTTACAGCATCCGCTGCGCAAGTCTCATTTTCGGTTCAGGGACTGAGTCAATAACCTTTAGGACAACGATTTATAACTACTTATGAGTAGCTTCATGCGAGCATAGACTGGGAAGGTACATCCATGGATTTCTTTGACTAACTGTAAGGCCTGGCCAAGCAGAAACATTAAATCGGAGATGCTTCTGAATCTATTATATTAGTGCACAGCTCCGCTTCAGTTACTAAACAGGTTGTCATCACCTGTCAGCGCATGTTGCCTCCCCTCGGACTTGTTTCGGCAAATCTCGTATGCGTCCTATTCTAAAATAACCATGTGCCGAAAACCGTCGCAACTGGTCAGTTTCACGGCGTTGCCACCATGAGAACGAAGGCAACTTGAGCTGTACGTGGCACATTGACTCATAGTGAACCGCAAATTGCCGGGCTCAATCAATTCCAAAATTGCAAAGGTTAAGAGAGCGGTGTTTAACATATTTGAATGAGTATGGTGTAAATGGACAGGGAATCGAGTGAGATGACATTGGCTACCTATCAAAGAACCATTAGTTCAGGTCGCCAATAGGATGACTTGAGCTAGTCAGCTCGGGGGGTGTTGTAGTTGTGTGTTCAGCACATGATGCATGTGTGGGGGACGTGAGTTTTGCCCCTTTAATCTCAAGGATAGAGTGCCTGTCCACGCCCAAAATACTGTCAGGTTGCTCAAGCCTGGACGGGGGAAGTCGAGAAGTAGAGGTCGGGTTCGAACCACGGACCTTCCGGTCGATAGATTCATGATCTAACCACTTGGGCCGTCTCGCCCCGGGGGCTGAGTGATCCGACAGTGCGCAGCATGGTATGTACTGTACTAAACTCACAGTGGAGAGTGTGACACTCTTGCGAAAGCAATAATAAAAAACAAAACCAATATAAAGTGGCGGTCCGCGTCTTTCAGATGCAGGTATTTGGCACGAATTCGTTTTGCAGGCAGCAAAGAAGTGATGAGCCTACTAACTCTGTCAAACTCAGAGGCGACGTCTACCCCCCAACTGAGCCTGCCTTGTTACTTTTCTGGTCGTAAATCTGAGCGAATCCGACAAAAAGATTGAACCTTATGCATCATCTATCAGGTTCACGAATAACACGGTTCTTTTACCGGACGTAGATATATCCCAGATAATAGAGTGGAGTGACTCATGATACTGAGTATGAAATTGACTGCTTTGGAATCATTTCTTTGTCAACCTTCCTACGGCTATTTGGTGGTTTCAGTGTCCCTTTTGAAGAGATCAACTGACGCGATTACCAGACCGCGTTGAATAGCTTACTTTGTTAATAACACCACTGCGGCACCGAATTAAGTGAGTTTGGGACCGGACTGACGCCTGAAAGCTTGTGTCACGAAAGTAGACACCCAAAATTGATAGATCAAGGAAATCTGAGCCCTTTTAGCAACGGAAAATGTGTTTTCTTGAAAGATGGATGAATGTCAAAGCACTAGCTTATGAGCTCTAGTGTTAACACTAGATGTCGGTGGAAAACACCATGCCAACTACTCCTAACTGGTCAATTTGACCAGACTGAGTTCATGAATGCAGAAAGACACCCAGACAATTTAAACTGATTCTGGAAGCCAGTGAAGAACGATTTTGTCAGATTCCTGAAACTGCTCAATCAAAAAGGGTGCGGAAGCAGTCACCTAAATACGGTTTTCCGAGGACGCCATTCGAAGCGTTGAGAGAAGAACATCAAAATCATATCCTTTGGTAGCGCTACTGACCCCGCTGTCAAAGCCAATTTGAGGCTCATAATAATAGATGTGTTAGCAGCAAAAAAGACCCAGTTAGGCCATTTTTCCTATGAAGACTCCGATTGGACCAAGCTTATCCAAGTAGGACAGTGAGCGAATTGAAAATCAATCGACCAGTGTCATTGACCATTGCCTCCTTCCAGCCAAATGCCCCGGAAACTTTTAAAGCACCCAGTGACGACCCAATCGTGTTGGTAGAAGCAAGGCATTGGACTATAAGATGACTCCTGAAGACA
>NW_008752006.1:9394-22566 GCF_000715545.1 Opisthorchis viverrini | reverse complement strand
TCTACTGCCAAATCAGTGGTCTTCAACAGGGACGACATCGAATGTTGGTGAAATCGGGCGGCGCGATTTAACCAGAACATGCGGCAGGTAAGAGTGAAGGGGATAAGGGCTCCCTTATTGAGCAACGAGGGACGGTGACATGCAAACCAGTTTATGTATCATAACAACTATTTATCCCGCTTCGTCGTCCAGTTGTGTAGGCCGCAGGAGTTCGCACAAAGTTTCCGAATTTTCTCATCCGTGCGTTATCGATCAAGGAACCCATCCGTTTACCATGGATGAGATGTACACTGAACAGCAAAAGAAACTTTTATGTTAGAGGACGACATCTTTTGCCCTTAAGTGACTGCTTGTGAGGCTGTATGTACAAAAATCCGAATGTAAAGCAATGCAATACTTTCTTTCTAGTGCAGAAACGCAGATACTCGTATTAAAAACGGCGGACAGTCAGTCATACAAGTCACAAAAACGCGCTCAGAACTGACTGATTCTTTTGAGTCATTCTTCGGTGTTAAATTTGACACATGGCCATGACCATACTGGCTGCAATTTAGAAGGCACCGATGCCTTACTATGTGTGTGGATTCGAAAGCAACGGGCAGGAATCACGGTAGTGGTGCGCTGTGGCTTTCCCTTGCTCGATATTTATCCGAAATATATCTTTAGTTCACAGTGATTGCACCTGCTGCTCTGATACATTTATTCAGTGTCATTCAAAAAAATAAGCAGTGAGCCGATAACCTCTCGCCATGTTGCGATAAATTACCCCCCAGCCCTGGAAAATGATGGTACATTTTTGGAAAGCTAAAACGACCACAGTGGTTGGCAGTTATTCGAACTGACTTGCTCTTTCAGCTACTGAAACATCTTAAGTAGCTTATAATGAATCCACCAGATATTTAGCTGTCGGTGATAGTCTTCGAATGCCTAAAAACGAGAATTTTCGTGTTCACGGTATCTCCCAACAAAGTGAGAATCAAGTATCTCAACTTCAGCGCAAATACGAACTTATTCACCGAAGTTCTTATCATATTCCTAAGACGATAAACCCCTAAATGTCCTGGAGATACTAAGAAATGCTTGTCTTCTGTGTAAACGTTTGCCCACCGCATTCCATGGTTTTCGAAAGATCCATTTTGTATGCCTAAGGATTAGCTATCCTGATCATGACACTACAAAACCCGAGCTCGCAAGCATAACACACCAATTGAAATGTCCCTGCAGCTCTGTGAACCAATAATTTCGGAATGGAGTACGTAACACGTAAGCGGGAGGTACAGTCAATCAACCAAAAATGGTGTCTGGACTAGCACCTTGAATTCGACGCGATGAGCTACTCGTTCATAGAACAGTCCAGCCTGAACNAACTTTTAAAGCACCCAGTGACGACCCAATCGTGTTGGTAGAAGCAAGGCATTGGACTATAAGATGACTCCTGAAGACACCCTCGTTTGATTCTCCAACGGAGCTGGCTTTTTGATGATCACTTGTTTCAGAAACTCGGATGACTGTTGATATATCCAGCATATTACGATTAATGCAATGGTTCAAGACGATATACACATGTAAAATTTATCTGGTTTATTTGACAGAAAGGTGATGAACCCATAGCACGACTTCAGTAGTCAAACGGGAGTGAGGCGAATAAACGGTTCAGTGGCTAGCTTCGAAAAATTTGAACAAAGTCAAGTGGATCAACTGATTTGCAAACTTAACTAGCATTCGTATCGCCGAACCGAAAATTTCACTTGGCATCGCCGGAGAACATTTGAGCAACAAAACCACTGCTCTCTAAGAGATGGACTGTGACATTCAAGCTGCTGCCTTCAATGCACAGCTCCCATCCCAAACTATCCAAAGAATAAGGCCCAACATCCGGAAACGGAGAACAAAAAAATGGGCGTTTCTCGATACGCTGGACAACAGACAGAGTGAACCATACAGTGAAGAAACGCACACGGGCCACACTGTGAACTACTTCAGCAACCATTCGGGCTATCACAAACGAGATTGTTTGAAGCCCCACAACGGAGTCGGAGACGATAGAAGAATAATTTCCAGGTACTCCAAAGTAATGGTTAACCGAAGAATTGTATGACATGTCAATAAAATCAGCGACAGGCTGTTTTATAAACACATCCAGAATAGAAGAGTATATAAACACATCGCCGAAATGGTTGCAAGGTATTTTAGACAATATGGACAGTCACCTACCTTCAAGCCTGTAAACACGTTGAAAAACCTCTTGAAACCAGAGGTCAGACTGGATGCAACAAAGAAAACAAAAGTGATGTACGGACTTCGATGTCATGACTGTGACAAACACTATGTTGGTCAGACTGAAAAAAAAAACTTGCCACCAGAACGTAAGAACATAGGCTTTCCACGGGCCACACTGTGAACTACTTCAGCAACCATTCGGGCTATCACAAACGAGATTGTTTGAAGCCCCACAACGGAGTCGGAGACGATAGAAGAATAATTTCCAGGTACTCCAAAGTAATGGTTAACCGAAGAATTGTATGACATGTCAATAAAATCAGCGACAGGCTGTTTTATAAACACATCCAGAATAGAAGAGTATATAAACACATCGCCGAAATGGTTGCAAGGTATTTTAGACAATATGGAATAACAGTCACCTTCAAGCCTGTAAACACGTTGAAAAACCTCTTGAAACCAGAGGTCAGACTGGATGCAACAAAGAAAACAAAAGTGATGTACGGACTTCGATGTCATGACTGTGACAAACACTATGTTGGTCAGACTGAAAAAAAAACTTGCAGAACGTAAGGTAAGAACATAGGCTTTCCAGCGGAATGCATGTCCAAATAACGCTTGTTTTGATTCACGAAAACAGAGAAGTACATTAATTCACTTCGAACAACGTCCAAAGGTCTGCTCAGGTAAGGACAAAACGGGAGCGGGAGTTTGCCGGGGCATAGAGAAATCAATCAATTAACACCCATATTGACTCGGTCCATTAGCCGATACGNTGAACTACTTCAGCAACCATTCGGGCTATCACAAACGAGATTGTTTGAAGCCCCACAACGGAGTCGGAGACGATAGAAGAATAATTTCCAGGTACTCCAAAGTAATGGTTAACCGAAGAATTGTATGACATGTCAATAAAATCAGCGACAGGCTGTTTTATAAACACATCCAGAATAGAAGAGTATATAAACACATCGCCGAAATGGTTGCAAGGTATTTTAGACAATATGGAATAACAGTCACCTTCAAGCCTGTAAACACGTTGAAAAACCTCTTGAAACCAGAGGTCAGACTGGATGCAACAAAGAAAACAAAAGTGATGTACGGACTTCGATGTCATGACTGTGACAAACACTATGTTGGTCAGACTGAAAAAAAAACTTGCCACCAGAACGTAAGAACATAGGCTTTCCAGCGGAATGCATGTCCAAATAACGCTTGTTTTGATTCACGAAAACAGAGAAGTACATTAATTCACTTCGAACAACGTCCAAAGGTCTGCTCAGGTAAGGACAAAACGGGAGCGGGAGTTTGCCGGGGCATAGAGAAATCAATCAATTAACACCCATATTGACTCGGTCCATTAGCCGATACGAACAAGATGCTTACACAACCTCGGGACTCTGGAGTAAGTTGTAAGTAAAAAAAACTGATCACCGATGGACTAACCGGATCGAAGAAAGATAACTGTCGAAAAATGGAGGGTTGTCCATTCAGCCAACCAAATAGAGCAAAACGAAACCACAAAGTACGGAGGAAACGGAGGACCGAAACGTCAAATCAAAGGCATCCAACGAACCAACCAGACAGAGAAATGAGGATACAAGGCTACTTAGCTTTCAATTTGCCAAATCAAATTACGTGAAAACCAGACCATGATTAACCAAACACCTTGAAGTTGTTAGGAACCATATAAAATCAGGCAGAAGCGGGGGAAGTATCAGACCTGAATTCAAGATGTCACATTGATCGGTGACAAATTGTTGGCAATCTAACTGCCAATCTCCGTGCTGTACAGAACCAGTGTGATGGTTCGAAGCTACCTGTGTCCTTCGAATATCCAACAGTAAGTAAAACAGGACGTCCAACACATTTCCAGTAGTGGTTGCGGTGACAAGTCAGCCACGAGATGATGGACACAGCTTCGCTTAGTTGGCTGGTTCCGTATCCTTGGTCCTATCAAACAAACCATAATCAGTTGCTTGGGGCAGGAAACCCGTGAGATGCTTCGGGGTGCCCTTTCATCGATATTCTCCTGAAGTACGACGATTGGTTCATTAAACCTTTGAAGATGGGGAAGGGTGGAAGAAAGCTGCTGCATCACTTGGCGTGAAAGGACTGATTACTTGGTAGGAGTTTACGGGATTGGAGGTGAAATCCCAGGACGGCATGATGTTCGAAATCGCACTCTGAACGACACACAATTACGCAAGATGCTTAAGTGGATTAAGAGGGATTCAACGGTGACACTGTTCGTATTATGCCGGTGGGTCGCTGCCTAATGTAACGAATGGATGAGTTCCACACCGGTCAGGTACGTTGAAGAGATTACACTCTATTTGTGGGACGATGGACTCAACAGATAATGAGCGACTGAGAAAGAAGTATTTTGCGAGTTGTGCAGTTACAGGCCAAGGACACACTAAACATTTGGGTCGACGAAATAAGCTTTATCTTATTCTGTTGACAAACCAACGGCCGGTCCCTTAGAGATACTCGAGTGCAGGCCATTATCGATAGCTTTCACTTTATCGGAGAAGTATCAAATACTGGTGTGATCAGTTTTACTGTCGAAATTGGGTCCGGAAGCTGCTGAATAACTTGATTTCACAGGGTGTCAGAAGGCTGGTCATTGTTTGCGATAATGCTCTGTGACACTCGTACCTGGAGCAGATATTCAGGATAGATGCAACTTGGTATGTCAACAGGACTGCTGAGGCTGGAGTCTTTCATATAGGAAGATACATCTTCTGTCAGTCTTATCAGGTGATTACGACGATTGTTGAACAATAAATCGGATTTACTCATTGCATGATCCTGCAACAGGTTGGCAGACCGACGTTCACTGCAGAAAGCTTGGTTAATAGAGGCTGAATTATCAACGTTCCATCGCTGAGGTGAGTAGCCCAAACTTTATACGTTCTCTAGTAAAGAGCTGTCCTCTCTGCCAGCTGAGTGACCCTATTTCGAATATCTACTGCCAAATCAGTGGTCTTCAACAGGGACGACATCGAATGTTGGTGAAATCGGGCGGCGCGATTTAACCAGAACATGCGGCAGGTAAGAGTGAAGGGGATAAGGGCTCCCTTATTGAGCAACGAGGGACGGTGACATGCAAACCAGTTTATGTATCATAACAACTATTTATCCCGCTTCGTCGTCCAGTTGTGTAGGCCGCAGGAGTTCGCACAAAGTTTCCGAATTTTCTCATCCGTGCGTTATCGATCAAGGAACCCATCCGTTTACCATGGATGAGATGTACACTGAACAGCAAAAGAAACTTTTATGTTAGAGGACGACATCTTTTGCCCTTAAGTGACTGCTTGTGAGGCTGTATGTACAAAAATCCGAATGTAAAGCAATGCAATACTTTCTTTCTAGTGCAGAAACGCAGATACTCGTATTAAAAACGGCGGACAGTCAGTCATACAAGTCACAAAAACGCGCTCAGAACTGACTGATTCTTTTGAGTCATTCTTCGGTGTTAAATTTGACACATGGCCATGACCATACTGGCTGCAATTTAGAAGGCACCGATGCCTTACTATGTGTGTGGATTCGAAAGCAACGGGCAGGAATCACGGTAGTGGTGCGCTGTGGCTTTCCCTTGCTCGATATTTATCCGAAATATATCTTTAGTTCACAGTGATTGCACCTGCTGCTCTGATACATTTATTCAGTGTCATTCAAAAAAATAAGCAGTGAGCCGATAACCTCTCGCCATGTTGCGATAAATTACCCCCCAGCCCTGGAAAATGATGGTACATTTTTGGAAAGCTAAAACGACCACAGTGGTTGGCAGTTATTCGAACTGACTTGCTCTTTCAGCTACTGAAACATCTTAAGTAGCTTATAATGAATCCACCAGATATTTAGCTGTCGGTGATAGTCTTCGAATGCCTAAAAACGAGAATTTTCGTGTTCACGGTATCTCCCAACAAAGTGAGAATCAAGTATCTCAACTTCAGCGCAAATACGAACTTATTCACCGAAGTTCTTATCATATTCCTAAGACGATAAACCCCTAAATGTCCTGGAGAAGAAAAGAAATGCTTGTCTTCTGTGTAAACGTTTGCCCACCGCATTCCATGGTTTTCGAAAGATCCATTTTGTATGCCTAAGGATATCCTGATCATGCATCGTAAGTAAGCGGGAGGTACAGTCAATCAACCAAAAATGGTGTCTGGACTAGCACCTTGAATTCGACGCGATGAGCTACTCGTTCATAGAACAGTCCAGCCTGAACGCAATACTCATTCTGAGAGCTTATCGAAAACTGCATTTTGCAACTTCACTCCTTTCACGTTTTCACCTACTACCGAAAAACAAGCAGCTTTCAAACCTCTCCCGCATAAAAACTAAGCTCTTTTCGTACCGATCGTCTCGAACTTCTTGTTTCCCAGTTTCGTTGTGTACATCCGCCACATACCACTTTACTGATAATTCAAAGCCCTGGTTCGGATGGCATCCATCGGATTCTGGCTAGAAATAGTGCTCTGGAACTTGGATACTCTCAGCATAAAAACTAAGCTCTTTTCGTACCGATCGTCTCGAACTTCTTGTTTCCCAGTTTCGTTGTGTACATCCGCCACATACCACTTTACTGATAATTCAAAGCCCTGGTTCGGATGGCATCCATCGGATTCTGGCTAGAAATAGTGCTCTGGAACTTGCACAGATACTCTCAAAAATATCTCCTATCTCTTACCAGTGAAATATTCCCAAAACACAGCTCCCGATTTCACCCGAAGGATTTCTAACCCATCTATATCACCCTTGATGCGTCCAAACCTTGTGAACCGATTATTGAAAAGTGGATATGGCGAATGATTTACGAAACATAATGAAGCGTATTGGTTATCTAATGGTGTGCTGCACGTATGAGCCTCTACTATGGATTCCTCTAGTCAAAAAGATACATCATGGGATAGGTTTAAAGCATCAAGCCCGGTTTCATATGTTGACTTTTTCATTACACAACCAAAGTTGATGCAGCGGGTTGACGATTTCTCCGAGACACGCGGTTTATAAGTGCACCTGAACAGGATTTTCTCAAGTACCCACAGAACCATGGTGGTGTCCCAAGGACACGGTGTACCCCCCGCATTAGTTTACATCAATAATTTTCCCTCCCGTTGTCTACATCTTCATACAATGGCTGACGGTGACGTCTTTCAAGGGTTCGCATCTTATTCGGTCCGGCATTATGCTCTCAAGTGGGTTTGATGTGTAATGCGAAGCGGGGTTCATTCATCGAAATCACAAGTATCTGCTAAGGTCCCCATGGTTTAGTTGTTTCGTACCTCAGTAAGGCACTTGAGTAGTCTAAATTCACGGTGTCAACTAACGTTTTCTAGCGATCTCTCTTGGTGAGTACACGTAGGTAGGTTTTATCTCTTGAAGCCGGAATTCGACCTACTTTAAAATAAGGTTGTCGTGTGCAATGCGAAACTCATTACTATTTTCCTTCTCGGCGATTAAGCGCCAGTATGTATCACTGGTGTGCTCCTGTTAATGAAGAGAACAAAATCCTATCCACGGTCCAGTAAAGAACATTCGTCTCATTATCACTCCATTCACGGCCGATAACATCCAGTCATCAGCGCACCAAGTCGTAGTAACCCAATCCTTCGCGACCACCATGAGAGATGGGTCTTCTATGATTCAGTAATTCACGTTAGGGTGTGACAAACATACACAGACATTTGTGGAAAGAGCAGACGGGAAAATAAATAAAGAAGCTCAGCGATCCTCTACGTAAGACAGCTTTGATGCAGCGGGCAGTTTATTGTCGATTGCCACCGTATCCCATGCTAATGAACAATGCTGCTGAGCAACAGAAAGTCATTTGAAATATGCAGACCGGAGTTTGTGGTATTGCGACCGAGTTAGTACTGGATACGGGCCATCAAGACTTCTCGCACAATAGGTTGTTCAATCTACACAAGCACTCTAAGTTTAGGGGTTCGAAAATGTAAGGCAACTTGTGCCCTAAAAACGCCATACTTCAGTGGAATGCAAATATTCAACAGCTGCCTTGTGATCGGGCTTTTCAGCTGAAGGATCTAGTCTTAACAGTATCCCGGGACTGTGCGTCAGTATAGTACATAATTAAATGTACTTCCGTTTCAGACTGGGTGCCGTGTGCTTCAAACGGTCACCTTACCTGCTAAAAGGGAGGCAAGTGGAAACACGCTACCGCTACCATATCCGTTTTATACATATTCCATCTTCTTACCTATCCCACTCCATCAGCACGATTCGCTCTGAAGGTTACAGCAAAATGACTGAAAGCTGTGTTTAACTTGCGTCACACTTAGCGCGATAACCGTCAGTAACGGGCTCAAACACATTGAAATCTACCTCCGAACGTCGATAACCGACAAACTTAGTCGCACTTAATGTTCACACTTCGAAGTATACAATCTTAGGTTTTTTTTCAGTTCAAAAGTGCGTTTGATTCTGTCGACCGGCCAGTGTTTCTAACTACACCTGCTCAACAGGGTATGTCCCGAAACTTGTGGACATAATCCAGTCCCTGGACGTGTGGCTCTCCAAAAAAACTTTAGATAGCCAAGTGGGTAAGACATGAGATTACTGACTGAAGGGTCCCGAGGTTTGAACCCAACTTCTGCATCTTGACTGCTTTTGCCTAGGCTTCCTCAACCGGGAAGTACCTTAGGCTTCCCACCTTCTTCGGGTGGCATGTCAGCTATGCACCGGAAGGGTGTTACAGCTGAACAACGATCTCCAAAAGCTTCTCTACAAAGGGCGGGGTCCAACAAGTGTTCACTCCCTCCATTCTTGGTTCGAATTCGTCGTTGATGAAACGATAAGGCGAACGCTGGGACCCATGTGCTCAAACAATTGCTCGTGACAGGCTTGTTAATCTGGAGTACGCAGAACACATCGTCCTCAGCTTCGAAGATGAAGCACAATCTCTGTCGAACAAACTGAACACCATATAATCTTTCGGCATGCGTCTTGGACTTTCAAAGTCGTGCTTCATAACGTGCAGTCTCCGAACATAATCCCTGCAATTCAAGGGGACTCGCCGGAGGTTTGGGAGAATTTCACAGACCTCGGTAGTTGTATAAGCTCTAACGGAAGAACCTCTAATGAAGTCCGTGCACGAACCTCAAGTGCCCGAATTACGTTTGCTAATTTGTCACTTGTGGTGTTAGGAAGGCATATCACCGGATCTAAAGGGTTGCATGTACCAAGCTACAGAAGGGACAGTTTTTAGTTGTTTCGTACCTCAGTAAGGCACTTGAGTAGTCTAAATTCACGGTGTCAACTAACGTTTTCTAGCGATCTCTCTTGGTGAGTACACGTAGGTAGGTTTTATCTCTTGAAGCCGGAATTCGACCTACTTTAAAATAAGGTTGTCGTGTGCAATGCGAAACTCATTACTATTTTCCTTCTCGGCGATTAAGCGCCAGTATGTATCACTGGTGTGCTCCTGTTAATGAAGAGAACAAAATCCTATCCACGGTCCAGTAAAGAACATTCGTCTCATTATCACTCCATTCACGGCCGATAACATCCAGTCATCAGCGCACCAAGTCGTAGTAACCCAATCCTTCGCGACCACCATGAGAGATGGGTCTTCTATGATTCAGTAATTCACGTTAGGGTGTGACAAACATACACAGACATTTGTGGAAAGAGCAGACGGGAAAATAAATAAAGAAGCTCAGCGATCCTCTACGTAAGACAGCTTTGATGCAGCGGGCAGTTTATTGTCGATTGCCACCGTATCCCATGCTAATGAACAATGCTGCTGAGCAACAGAAAGTCATTTGAAATACGCAGACCGGAGTTTGTGGTATTGCGACCGAGTTAGTACTGGATACGGGCCATCAAGACTTCTCGCACAATAGGTTGTTCAATCTACACAAGCACTCTAAGTTTAGGGGTTCGAAAATGTAAGGCAACTTGTGCCCTAAAAACGCCATACTTCAGTGGAATGCAAATATTCAACAGCTGCCTTGTGATCGGGCTTTTCAGCTGAAGGATCTAGTCTTAACAGTATCCCGGGACTGTGCGTCAGTATAGTACATAATTAAATGTACTTCCGTTTCAGACTGGGTGCCGTGTGCTTCAAACGGTCACCTTACCTGCTAAAAGGGAGGCAAGTGGAAACACGCTACCGCTACCATATCCGTTTTATACATATTCCATCTTCTTACCTATCCCACTCCATCAGCACGATTCGCTCTGAAGGTTACAGCAAAATGACTGAAAGCTGTGTTTAACTTGCGTCACACTTAGCGCGATAACCGTCAGTAACGGGCTCAAACACATTGAAATCTACCTCCGAACGTCGATAACCGACAAACTTAGTCGCACTTAATGTTCACACTTCGAAGTATACAATCTTAGGTTTTTTTTCAGTTCAAAAGTGCGTTTGATTCTGTCGACCGGCCAGTGTTTCTAACTACACCTGCTCAACAGGGTATGTCCCGAAACTTGTGGACATAATCCAGTCCCTGGACGTGTGGCTCTCCAAAAAAACTTTAGATAGCCAAGTGGGTAAGACATGAGATTACTGACTGAAGGGTCCCGAGGTTTGAACCCAACTTCTGCATCTTGACTGCTTTTGCCTAGGCTTCCTCAACCGGGAAGTACCTTAGGCTTCCCACTTTCTTCGGGTGGCATGTCAGCTATGCACCGGAAGGGTGTTACAGCTGAACAACGATCTCCAAAAGCTTCTCTACAAAGGGCGGGGTCCAACAAGTGTTCACTCCCTCCATTCTTGGTTCGAATTCGTCGTTGATGAAACGATAAGGCGAACGCTGGGACCCATGTGCTCAAACAATTGCTCGTGACAGGCTTGTTAATCTGGAGTACGCAGAACACATCGTCCTCAGCTTCGAAGATGAAGCACAATCTCTGTCGAACAAACTGAACACCATATAATCTTTCGGCATGCGTCTTGGACTTTCAAAGTCGTGCTTCATAACGTGCAGTCTCCGAACATAATCCCTGCAATTCAAGGGGACTCGCCGGAGGTTTGGGAGAATTTCACAGACCTCGGTAGTTGTATAAGCTCTAACGGAAGAACCTCTAATGAAGTCCGTGCACGAACCTCAAGTGCCCGAATTACGTTTGCTAATTTGTCACTTGTGGTGTTAGGAAGGCATATCACCGGATCTAAAGGGTTGCATGTACCAAGCTACAGAAGGGACTGCATTGTCGCATGGTTGACAGACGTGGCCTCTGCGCACAGATGATGTGAAGCGTTTTCAGGTTTTTGACCACCGATGCGTCAGAAGTGCTACTAGTGTCAAGTGACGTCAACCAATTCGTAACAAGGTAATCAAAAATGTATTTGGTTGTGCAGCAGGTAATTCAATCGTGGAAAGCATCAAGGATTATCAACTACGGTGACTCGGTCGTGCGCGACGTATACCAAAACTTCGTCTACCGAGACGAGTTTTTCTCCATGCCTGCTTCACAACGGCACAAACCGCGAGGCGAACGCATTACTTGACAGGAGGGTGCAGAGATTACCAAGGTGTCGTTGATGAAGGCACCCCCTGCGCTTGGCTGAAGACATTGCAATATCTGACAGCTAATCAATGCCAGTTTCTCTCCAGATTGCCCGATTAAGCGCATGAAAGTGCACCTCAGGAAGCAGTTTCTCTCCAGATTGCCCGATTAAGCGCATGAAAGTGCATGCACCTCAGGAAGCTTGCGACAGGCCAGTACTAGGCCCCCTCCTCACCTTCTCGTCACTACAGGACCCTAAATTTATTAGGTAAACTGTTTTGTGGCAGTGAAGCAACAATATCAACACTAACGTTGCTGAGATTTACTCTACTTGTCTCTGATAGTAATGGACTACAAAGGTCATAAGGTACGGTCAGGCGGTGAGCACGCAAACCACACCATGGGTATCGGTTACGAGCTTGAAGAGATGGTTCGTCGGAAAAATAAGGACGTTCAGATGTGGTGCCTCTTTCAGTGCATATCTACCGAGCAACTCAGTAAATGCACGTGGTTGGCTTCCAAAGCGGATATGGTTCAGCTGTAGCACCCTTTAGGTGCCTGACTGCCACCCTACCCGAAGGTTGCACGAGGGCTAAGATACTGCCAGATTGCCCAAGCCTAGACAGGGAAGGTCGAGAGGCAGAGGTCGCGTTCGAACCAAGTACCTTCCGGTTAGTAAATTCGCGCTCTAACCGCTTGGGCTATCTCGCCCCCTAAAGCGAAGACAAGAGCAATAAACTTTATGGGCGGGTCTCACAATGAGCCTGCACCCCTGAGCTATTTCCAAGTTTTTGAACAGAAATTGTTTTCCGATCATCCGTGTTCAACCAG
The DNA here is from genome assembly GCF_000715545.1 of Opisthorchis viverrini. Lineage (NCBI taxonomy): Eukaryota > Metazoa > Platyhelminthes > Trematoda > Opisthorchiida > Opisthorchiidae > Opisthorchis > Opisthorchis viverrini. The sequence continues at coordinate 10,023 of NW_008752006.1, read as the reverse complement.
TAGAATCTGGATAAGTCATTCGATTCACATTTTTATCCTGAAGACACTTCACATGGCACCGTTGTCATTGCAGCACTCAACCGTGCTACATGGAGACGTACTAGAAGCTACAATTCAGCAGACTTCGGTAGACGTCCTCTCAAACACGCTAGTGATGGCAAGTGACCTAATCGCGTACTCTGCGGCATTCTTAAGCCAGAACAACTGCTTACAAACACTAACTGCAGAAGAGATCATCGTATCAGCTTAGCAACTAATCATGATCATCATCGACAGCATGACATCAGTGTTCAACACTGATGCTTCACTGCCATACAACCACAGCAACTAATCACCAGCATTGAATAAGGTGAACTGACGCAAATGCTCGCCCACTTGTCCTCCTCCCGTTCTGGATGACAAAACGAGAGCAAACAAAATATGTGGACGTGTGCAGTGGCTGAGTTAAGCACTACCTCATAGGAAACGTTTACCCAGTTAGGGTGCCCTAGCGAAACTAATCAGTTGGGGACGAAATTAGTTTGTTTGATTTCCGGAATGGGAAACCATCAACTAAGCCAATGACTAGCAAGCTTTCACGGCGACGCGCAACAATGCGTCACTGCCGTCTACACCTCACCACCGGACGG
>NW_008752006.1:6214-8031 GCF_000715545.1 Opisthorchis viverrini | reverse complement strand
CGGACAGTATGGTCTCCCTTGGGCAAATCTTTGTGTTCAAAAACAAAAGTACCCTGAAAAATTCGCCGAATTCAGCACAACATATCATACTTGGAAACTGTCGGTTTCTGGGTTGCGAGCAACGGGGCTGAGTTGACCATTTAGTTCGATAAACAAATCTAAGCTCTGGAAAAGCCCGTTGTCGAAATGACACTTCACATACTTCCTTATTCCGGCACTTGGCCTCACCTTCAACAATAACTACAGTTCGGGTAGCAAGAACCGCCTCTTTTGAAGTAAACGACGTGGTCCTTAGATCCATATCCGAACATGTCTTCCCTTTAAAGGTGTCATAACATGTCATAAACTTACCCATTGTTAAAAACCCTAGAAATACAAAGAAACGCATAGCTGGCAACCCGTACATCGTGTCAGACCGCGTTGCCTTGAGATTAAAGGATCAACATCACTTTATGCATTAAAACTATGGACACAATAGGCAAGTTCAAGAGGCACATATTTGTATGCAGCCGAAGGTAGAGGGAGGTTTGTACATTCAGGTGTCCGTGGTTCTTCAGCGAGTACATGGAAATGAGGAACATGAGGAACAGCTAAGTATATTTACTACCAACTCCGAAATTCTTACGCAATCCAGCAGTTTTCCACTAAGTATCTCATGCACCGTACCAATATGATGAGTGTTCGTTGGCATACACAGAAAGATACACAGTATCTAGGTTTCTGCCAAAACTTCCCGGAACCAGCTCGTCCTCTCATTCGGTGGCTTTTGTTAACGTGAAAAGCACAAGCAAGAGAAGGATATTGGACTGATTTTTAAATACTCAGTACGGGACAGTAATCTAGCCACGCATGGTCTCGCATGGGAAGGCGTCTTGTAGTGCTTTGAACCGGGTACTAAATGCAGCGTGGACAGTCGTCTCAAGAAGGTCGTTCCACGCACCAACTACCTGGAATGGGAAAAACCGTTGTCTGATAAAGATATGCGCTTTGAGCCGAAGAGTCTTTTTACCATGCCCCGGCGTCCTTTAGTTGGTTGAACGTGGAAAAACTATCGACCAAACGTTGTTCAAACTAGGTGTAAGTTGGTCCCCGCGGAGGCGAGAACACTTCATGGGAAGTAGGATCAGCACCTCGAGACGAGTCCTTTACTCCATAGTTTTGAGAGCGGCAACTATTTCGTCGCAGGTCGTTAGACAACCGTAGAGCGCGCTCCGTAGCGGCTTGAAGCACACGCTACAGTACTTGAACTCCAGTTGAAGGAGCATTCGATCATTTTGTGGTGGTTTCTCGCAGTTTTTTTTTACGGTGGAGTGAGAAGATATAATGGACGGTACGTAGGTACCCGGATCTGCTTCGTATCTAATTTGGATATCCTCCGGCGCGCTTGTTAACCACGTTTTATGATGAAGTGTTCAGACTCATTGCGAAACGATATATGCTTTAGCGGTTTGCCGTTCAGAAGGAGGTGCAGTCCGGCCCCAAGTGTTTCACTAGAGTTTCCTAGTAACTGGACCCACACTGACATCTTTGGAGAAGAGGTGGTACGGACGCTTCATCGACAGCTGGTGGCCCTGAAATGGAGTCCTGAAGGATTCCGTTTCCAAGAATTGAAAGCTGCCAATTGGGTCAATTTTGATAGATATGAATAAACTTTGTCAATGCTTCGCTAGGATGATTGTTGCATCCTTCTATTTCGCAGAGTACGGGGTTAGGCACACTCGATCCATAACCTTCGTGGAGTCGAAGTTCATAGTCTTCTGGACAAAACCAGTGTCCTTTGTCTCGATCCATCTACCCGTAAAACAGAGCAGTTTGGC
>NW_008752006.1:0-5756 GCF_000715545.1 Opisthorchis viverrini | reverse complement strand
TGTGGCTATTTAGTTAGGTATCGTGTACCCCTAGCCGCATGTTAGTGGTGTGCGTCGGTTAAGATCGTCCAGCTGTCTGGTATTATCGACGTAGGCCCTATATGGCTAGTTAGGTATTGTGTACCCCTAGCCGCATGTTAGTGGTGTGCGTCGGTTAAGATCGTCCAGCTGTCTGGTATTATCGACGTAGGCCCTATATGGCTAGTTAGGTATTGTGTACCCCTAGCCGCATGTTAGTGGTGTGCGTCGGTTAAGATCGTCCAGCTGTCTGGTGTTATCGACGTAGGCTCTATGTGGCTAGTTAGTTAGGTATCGTGTACCCCTAGCCGCGTGTTAGTGGTGTGCGACGGTTAAGATCGTCCAGCTGTCTGGTGTTATCGACGTAGGCTCTATGTGGCTATTTAGTTAGGTATCGTGTACCCCTAGCCGCGTGTTAGTGGTGTGCGACGGTTAAGATCGTCCAGCTGTCTGGTGTTATCGACGTAGGCTCTATGTGGCTATTTAGTTAGGTATCGTGTACCCCTAGCCGCGTGTTAGTGGTGTGCGACGGTTAAGATCGTCCAGCTGTCTGGTGTTATCGACGTAGGCTCTATGTGGCTAGTTAGTTAGGTATCGTGTACCCCTAGCCGCGTGTTAGTGGTGTGCGACGGTTAAGATCGTCCAGCTGTCTGGTGTTATCGACGTAGGCTCTATGTGGCTATTTAGTTAGGTATCGTGTACCCCTAGCCGCGTGTTAGTGGTGTGCGACGGTTAAGATCGTCCAGCTGTCTGGTGTTATCGACGTAGGCTCTATGTGGCTATTTAGTTAGGTATCGTGTACCCCTAGCCGCGTGTTAGTGGTGTGCGACGGTTAAGATCGTCCAGCTGTCTGGTGTTATCGACGTAGGCTCTATGTGGCTAGTTAGTTAGGTATCGTGTACCCCTAGCCGCATGTTAGTGGTGTGCATCGGTTAAGATCGATGAACCCGAAGGACTTTCTAGCATAACTCGGAACCTGTAATGAAAAACTCTGTAAGTTGCCAGTCAACGTTCACGATGTTAAGCAAATAATTAGCGTGCACCACGGGCAACAAGGAATCATCGGCCAAAAGTTGTTTGCACGAATGCGCCCGCGCATAAGTTGCATCTCCAAAGGCCATTTAGATTCTAGAATGTTGAGAAAGTTTGTTCCGGTGGAAAAATACCTGAAAGTTACGTTCATTGTATGTGAGTCAACCTTTTCCACAATTCGCGATTTTTTTCATCCGTTAAGGTATTCAAAGTCGGCGGTGTTTATTCACCTGGAGATTTAGTTCACTTAAACAAATCGCCATAGTAAACGATTTTCAATAATACAGGAGCGTGTACTTTATACATAGACATTCTACACTATGAAGTGGCAAGTCTGAAAAGTTCGTAGATTTCGAGAAATCAATCTCATTGTGCGAATAGCCAGCGGCCAATAGGCGAGTTCAAGAGGCACATGTTTGTATGAGCCGAAGGTTCTCATTGTGCGAATAGCCAGCGGCCAATAGGCGAGTTCAAGAGGCACATGTTTGTATGCAGCCGAAGGTAGCGGGAGGTTTGTACACTCAGGTGTCCGTGTTTCTTCAGAGTGTACCTGGAAATGAGGAACATGAGTAACAGCTAAGCATATTTCCTACCAACTCCGAAATTCTTACGCGATCTAGCAGTTATCTTCCAAGTATCCCATGCACCCTACCAATATGATGAGTGTTCGCTGGCATGCACAGAAAGATACACAGTATCTAGGTTTCTGCCAAAACTTCCCAGAACCAGCTCGTCCTCTCATTCGGCGGCTTTTGTTAACGTGAAGGGCAAGAGAAGCAAGAGAAGGATGTTGGAATGCTTTTATATACTCAGTACGGGACAGTAATCTAGCCACGCATGGGCTCGCATGGGAAGGCGTCTTGTAGTGCTTTGAATCGGGTACTAGATGCAGCATAGACATTCGTCTGAAGAAAGTCGTTCCACGCACCAACTACCTGGAATGGGAAAAACCGTTGTCTGATAAAGATATGCGCTTTGAGCCGAAGAGTCTTTTTACCATGCCCCGGCGTCCTTTAGTTGGTTGAACGTGGAAAAACTATCGACCAAACGTTGTTCAAACTAGGTGTAAGTTGGTCCCCGCGGAGGCGAGAACACTTCATGGGAAGTAGGATCAGCACCTCGAGACGAGTCCTTTACTCCATAGTTTTGAGAGCGGCAACTATTTCGTCGCAGGTCGTTAGACAACCGTAGAGCGCGCTCCGTAGCGGCTTGAAGCACACGCTACAGTACTTGAACTCCAGTTGAAGGAGCATTCGATCATTTTGTGGTGGTTTCTCGCAGTTTTTTTTACGGTGGAGTGAGAAGATATAATGGACGGTACGTAGGTACCCGGATCTGCTTCGTATCTAATTTGGATATCCTCCGGCGCGCTTGTTAACCACGTTTTATGATGAAGTGTTCAGACTCATTGCGAAACGATATATGCTTTAGCGGTTTGCCGTTCAGAAGGAGGTGCAGTCCGGCCCCAAGTGTTTCACTAGAGTTTCCTAGTAACTGGACCCACACTGACATCTTTGGAGAAGAGGTGGTACGGACGCTTCATCGACAGCTGGTGGCCCTGAAATGGAGTCCTGAAGGATTCCGTTTCCAAGAATTGAAAGCTGCCAATTGGGTCAATTTTGATAGATATGAATAAACTTTGTCAATGCTTCGCTAGGATGATTGTTGCATCCTTCTATTTCGCAGAGTACGGGGTTAGGCACACTCGATCCATAACCTTCGTGGAGTCGAAGTTCATAGTCTTCTGGACAAAACCACTGTCCTTTGTCTCGATCCATCTACCCGTAAAACAGAGCAGTTTGGCTGGGAAGAATCGGTTTGCCACGAATTCGTGCTCTGCTGTTGGTATAGTGATGGTAATGGATGAGGACTCTGTGTACCTTCTTCAGGATACGTTGTATCATTGCATGGCGGGATGACGAGACTGATGATCATATAATCCGCCCATTCCCGGTGGCCACCGAGTCTGCGAGCAGGTGTAAGGTCAGCATCCATTAGGAGCAGCGGGACTGTTACAGTATCAAGGTTTCTTCTGGACAACGTGAAAAAGTTACTTGATGGCCGGTGCGTTGATTTCAGGATTCTGTAGCGACATTTTAACCTGGGCCTACAGCGCTGAGCGAATCTCATGTCAGCGGACGGCCGCGATCATCTGCCTACTTAAATTACGCATCATTCGAGAGACTCTTGGAAACAGTATTCTCCTCGTTTCCACGTTTCACGAAATATCGTTTCACTGAGTGGAGAGCCAATTGCCGTTTAAAACGTCTTCAAGTTTCATATCACAAAAGCAACCAATATGTTTGGCGTGCTGGTTTCGTCGCACGCCGACCAACCCCAATGACCGTAGCTTTCCGCGGGGCGAGCTGTTTCACCACGGATAACTCTGTACAGATGAAGCTTATCGACTGTGTTGAGGGGATTGGCAAGCGCACTCATCATGTAATGTTCCCAGTACCACTGAAAATTTCTTCGGTCGGCGCTACACCTAGTAAGCGCGTCACACAATACCAGGCGGCTAGTTATCTCGATCGCTCATTGATAACCGTATGCCATAACAATTTCGCATTCTAGGATTTCTGGCCAAGTAAACATCAGATCGACGGGGGGTAATTCGAAACCGCCGCGCTTGCAGAAACCTTCGACATCAAGAATTACAGTCGCTTGTTGATGGTGGCTTCATTGTAATTTCAACTGAATGGATGCTGTCGATGAATTTTTGAAGCTGCGAGTCAAAATCTGCCGCTACGTTGACCTGCTAGTTTGGATTTTCGACCTTGAAAAATGAACTGGTTTGCGAGTGCAAGCTGAGAGATTCAGTCATACAAAATGATTGAATAATAAACGGTCGGGTGGCGGTAATTACCGACTATTTTTACGGGGAGGTTCTTCATCCCGAGGAGTTTATTACCATTGAAAGGAATGAAGCCTTTGCTGCGGAGCTAGTTATTAGAAATACACTAGTCTTCTGGACAAAACCAGTGTCCTTTGTCTCGATCCATCTACCCGTAAAACAGAGCAGTTTGGCCGGGAAGAATCGGTTTGCCACGAATTCGTGCTCTGCTGTTGGTATAGTGATGGTAATGGATGAGGACTCTGTGTACCTTCTTCAGGATACGTTGTATCATTGCATGGCGGGATGACGAGACTGATGATCATATAATCCGCCCATTCCCGGTGGCCACCGAGTCTGCGAGCAGGTGTAAGGTCAGCATCCATTAGGAGCAGCGGGACTGTTACAGTATCAAGGTTTCTTCTGGACAACGTGAAAAAGTTACTTGATGGCCGGTGCGTTGATTTCAGGATTCTGTAGCGACATTTTAACCTGGGCCTACAGCGCTGAGCGAATCTCATGTCAGCGGACGGCCGCGATCATCTGCCTACTTAAATTACGCATCATTCGAGAGACTCTTGGAAACAGTATTCTCCTCGTTTCCACGTTTCACGAAATATCGTTTCACTGAGTGGAGAGCCAATTGCCGTTTAAAACGTCTTCAAGTTTCATATCACAAAAGCAACCAATATGTTTGGCGTGCTGGTTTCGTCGCACGCCGACCAACCCCAATGACCGTAGCTTTCCGCGGGGCGAGCTGTTTCACCACGGATAACTCTGTACAGATGAAGCTTATCGACTGTGTTGAGGGGATTGGCAAGCGCACTCATCATGTAATGTTCCCAGTACCACTGAAAATTTCTTCGGTCGGCGCTACACCTAGTAAGCGCGTCACACAATACCAGGCGGCTAGTTATCTCGATCGCTCATTGATAACCGTATGCCATAACAATTTCGCATTCTAGGATTTCTGGCCAAGTAAACATCAGATCGACGGGGGGTAATTCGAAACCGCCGCGCTTGCAGAAACCTTCGACATCAAGAATTACAGTCGCTTGTTGATGGTGGCTTCATTGTAATTTCAACTGAATGGATGCTGTCGATGAATTTTTGAAGCTGCGAGTCAAAATCTGCCGCTACGTTGACCTGCTAGTTTGGATTTTCGACCTTGAAAAATGAACTGGTTTGCGAGTGCAAGCTGAGAGATTCAGTCATACAAAATGATTGAATAATAAACGGTCGGGTGGCGGTAATTACCGACTATTTTTACGGGGAGGTTCTTCATCCCGAGGAGTTTATTACCATTGAAAGGAATGAAGCCTTTGCTGCGGAGCTAGTTATTAGAAATACACCAAACGAACAGTTACAGATTATTGGACAGGGAGGTGCAACTCCCATTGCACCATGTTTGCAAAAACTGAATATCCATTTTCTGTTTGAACGCGTCTTCCTGAACTCTCCCGGTTATTTATTGATTGTCGCTCGAATCCAAACACATGCTACAAAGTAACTCCACTAAATCCGCAATAGATCTCCCTTTTCAAGAGACGCAAGGCGAATTCACGTAGAGCAACGTACTACTCGCATGCCTTTTACCATCAGTAGTAATACGGTTACATACCTTCCCCTTTTAAAAGGAGTTCGCTTTTACCGATTTCATTTGCCTCCCTCAGGTCAGCAACAGGAGTGGGACTACTCGGCCCTACATCAGGTCTATCAAGCCATTTACGAAGCTGCGTCCCATGTAATCTTCCAAATCCGACCATCTTACAATAATAAAAAAATTATTCCCAAATTGTGGTTGACATACCGTCTGGCATAATCAGGTAGTTTTATCGTTGAAATTCAATCGAATTTCAGAGGTATGTGCCAG
>NW_008752005.1:523449-540620 GCF_000715545.1 Opisthorchis viverrini | reverse complement strand
ATTGACTGTCGCTAGAATATAAAATTGTGCCCCAAACCATCGATTTGCCTACAATTGGCGCGCGGCTCGAAGGGTCCTTTTTGGCGTCTTGACAGAATCCTTCCCATGAATGCACAAGAAATGGGGAAATCACGAGGCTGGATTTTCACTCTTATGAGAGGTCATCAGCAGTGCATTTCATTGGCCTTGCGGGGTTCGGAACTCCGCACATCTGACATGAGCGCGTTACCACTACCCCACCAACACGCACTGGACGCATCTGAATTTTCACATGTGAATACGTCAACACTTTGCTTCTTCTGGAATGTGAGCGGAAAGCCCGACGCCTCAGACAACGACCCAGTGGCACAACGTGGTTCAGTTACTCGATTGGTCCGTCTGTTAAAGCTTCCCACTCGGAGACCACTTCAGACGTTTACAACGCGCTGAACACATTTTTTTAATTGTTGTTGGCTGCGGCGATTGCAGAGTGTAGATTATACTCGTTGTATGCATTAGTTCATAGAGTACCAACCGATCGAATTCAACTGATTAGTGTGGACTCATTTCTATTTGAATCATCGAATTTCGGCGAAAGGCTTTAATTATTCATGTTGTACTCAATGAGTATCTTCAATGTATCGACTCAAGTTGAATGATAGCTTAAGTGGACTACGACACATTTCAGGACATTGTATGCGTTCTTCGCAAAACGTGCATTTGAAAAACATGACTCAAATACCCTGAGTGACCCAAGAGATGAGTGTAAGGAATTTCGTTTAAGCTGATACAGTTCAAACTATTCATGGGGACTACCAAACTCCATGTTGGTCCTCGTACTGCTACGTTATGCACACCCTCTTCGGTCAACTTAGAGGGAAATGCTACATTTCGACTTCAGTATGATCGGCGGTTGACTGAATAACATACACACAGGTGGTTCATCTGAGAGGTGCCAACTATGCTTCAAAACTTTCTTCCGGCTTTCAACATATCTCTTTATAAGAAGCTTGAATTTATAAAGTCCACTTGACGCACAGTTTCAAACAATTATCCGTCCAGTGGTGTATTCGTGGTGCTCATTGGTCAATGCCTCCATTTCTGAGGAAAACTAACAACTCAAGGATACGCAACGCACCCACCTGGACTGATGGGGTAGCAGTGAAATGCAGAAACTTTTCCAAGCTCAAGTTAAAAGTTTCAATGTGTATCGTTATTTTTTGATGACAAACTGACGAGGCATTCTCTTCTTGACATTCACAGACTAATTCTGGGAATTTCTTTTGGAAAACATTTTAACCAGTGCACATTATTCTCTTTGTTTCACTTTCATTATGTTCAAAAAAATCGGTCATCTTCCATATGTTGTCTTTTCACTCAAAAATATGTCAGCTGCAGTAAACGGGTTTGCTTAACTGCGCCAAATGACATTGTCGGCAGGCTATGTCCGACCACACTTGCCTGAGAACAGTGTGACCGATATTGACATCTTGCAAAGTACCAATGTTCTTTGAGTTGCTAACAAAAGAATTAAAGGTTGTAATGGTCGAATGGAACTCAAAAGCGATGTGTCAGTGAGCAATTGTTGATTTGCTGATTAGGTGGGCAAGGAGCGGGTTCCGCAAAGGCAAAATAAATTGTAACCTACAAAAAAGTAGTGCAGACGTAAACTGGTGTTCGGTGGTCCTCATCAACGATCAGGCTAGATCTGCTAGAAGCTTTCGGTGTAGGCGCTCAAGACTCCTCGAAGAAGGTGGCTCGTGGAAGAAATCCGGGTGTTTCGATTCATTTGGCTACCATCTGATGACGAAGCTCCATGTTGTTCCACGGCTTGAAAGTAGCTGATTGGAGTGTCATCGGGTTGATGTATCCATCCAAAAATCGGTTGTGTGACATAGATATCCGATCATTTATCTATCATTCAAACAGCCAAGGTGCATATGTTGATGTTTTTGCAACTGAATATGGGACCTTGAACAAAGAACGAACTAGGAGGGTGTCTGACCTTCCGGAAGACGCTTCAAAATGATTGCATTTAATGTCGGTGATTTGGAGGCTTTTATTATGACAAGCGTAGTATTTGCCTACAAGGTTCCTAAACGGACAGAGGTTTCAGGAACACAGTTCACTGCTTCTCCCCATTCGGGTTCGTGATAGACTCGTGATAGACACGTGATAGACCCAGTAAGTTTCAGTCAGGATATTGCAACAAATTCAGGTGTTCAACACCATGATGATTTTGCGTGCATCGCACCAGGCTTTCCTATCCGAGCTATTTCCGCCGCGTAGCACCCTGACTGCACGGCACGCAATATTGTATACTTTGCTACCCTGAGTTCTTGAACTGAGATAACCAGTCTATACGGTCGTAGGTGATGACTTCAACCTTGGCTCAAGATACTTTGAAAACCGCAGCCACCAAGCCACAGCCTTCGTAAGTTTAAACCAATTGGAGTAGCGACAAAACAACACGCCGACCTCAGATTTTGGGCGTATAGCATCAACACACTTAGGTGCTCGCTTGTATTTAAAGCCTTCGGGAACCCCCGATACAGTTGACAGGAATATTGGTAGATCATTACCAGCGTGCAGCCAATCTGGACCAACAAGCCATCGACCCAGGGGAGCTTTATCCCCAATACCTCGGGATGCCATATCTGCGGGATTACCTGAAGATTTAACGTGCCTCCACTGCTCCGCACTAGAATACTCATGTATGATCGCCAAACGATTTGCAACAAACGTCGTGAATCATGAAGATTGGTCGTTAATATAGTGTAAAACAATCTGGGATTCTGTCCAGAATTAACTTTTGAAAGATATGTCCTTCAGACTCTTGGTAATGGTACGGGATATCTTCACCGCAAGCACGGTCGCTGTTAGCTCCAGCCGATAGATCGATACTGTCTTGAGAGAAGACACTCTCGACTTACCGAAAAGCAATCGACAACATGGTCGATTAAGCCCCGCACAGAACCGAACGTAGGCAGTTACTCCATATACTGTCTCTGAGGCGCCGCTGAATAGGTGTGGCTCTGCTTCACCTCGATAGCTCACGTCCACTGAGAACAGGTTGTCTGATTATACCGAGCGAGGTGACAAAGTCAACCCAGTCTGTCCATTCTTTTGCACATGAACAGTCGATGGGGTGTCCCATCCCCGGTCGGTTCGACACAGCCTATGTAGCAATTGCTTAGGTGGTAAGCAAGGTGGTGATACAATACCAAGTGGGTCGAAAAAGGAACACGCAGCTGGCAGTATGCCGCATCTCGTGTGCGGTCCTCGGTATATCATAGTGGAAACAGAAATCATCTCGTAAATTATCTCATTGTATATCAAGGATTGGGTGCATGACCGGGTGGCAACCCGACAACGTCACTGGTGGCTCAGCGCGCTCAGCAGTAAACAAGTGCTTTATGGCCTCGGGTGCGTTAGTTGCCCATTTTCTGCGATGGAAGCCTACCTCGAGGGGCTTTTCTGACAGCTGAGTGGATATCGTTCCAGCGGCATCAATGGATGGGACGGACAACAAACAGCCGTCTACGTAGAAACCATTACGAATCATCTCGGAGACTATAGGAGCATGATCATTTCCAAATGGCTCCACAGTGTGCTGCACAGCAAAGTTGGCGCAGAATAGCGAAGATTTCGCTCCAAACACGTGCGCATTCATTTGGAACTCCACCGACGCCAAGGAAATATCGCTACCCGGCCACCACAGGAACCGAAAGGCTCCTCCATCGTTTTCCGGAACGCGAACCTGTATAAACATCTATTCTATGTCAGCCGAAAGTGCTACACACTCCTTGCGGAAACGCAAGAGTACTGCTCTCAGATCGGCTCTTTAATCTGGAACCTTATAGAGGTAGCCATTTAGAGATTTTTTGCTGAATTGCGCTGCACAATAAAACACCACCCTCAATTTCCCAGGCTTCTTTGGACTAACGACAGAGTGATTAGGTAAATACCACCGAGGACGAAACCCGGAACTCAACCGATGTGCCGGTACTGGCGAAGCGTATCCCATCCTAAAGTTGCGTTCTATCACAGCACTATACTGCCGGAAATAGATCTCATCCTTTAAGAAACGCTTTTCCAAACACTGCAGTCGCCTGGTTGCCATCTGCAGGTTGGAACTAGCGCAATTGATATCGTCTTTCCATGGCATTGGGATAACAAACTGACTATCAATCACACAAACCTTTGCTTTTACCAACTCCAAAGGGCGCTTACCATAGGAAGACATGGCTAAATTAGGCGAGTTAACATCCGCAAACTCTCCTTGTATAGCCGATTCAATTGTTGCAGAATGGTCGGATCTTCCCGATATAAGCGATTAACAAGAAGGTGATATCTTTGTTACCCCCTGTTGGACCTAATATAGTCCATCCGATGGGCGTTTTCAATCCAAACGGCTGTTTACGTGCCCCAAGCTGCTGGTCCAGTACCAAATATGCGTCCGGCACCTCACATCCTATCAAAATTGCGATATACTTGTGTGGTATGTCGGTGATAAACAAGTCGTCCAAATGTGCATAGCTTCTTGCCAGTGCTTCACGAGATTCGACGTTAACAGACGGCATAATACCAGGCACAACGAATGCTTTCTCGATATTGACCCAAGTGCTGTCTAACAGGGATCCGATTTCTAAGTTCTCCACGCAAGATTCGGATAGACAGGTACCGCTTATGGTCTTGATAGTCAATTGTGATGTGTGTGATGGGATGCCCAGTTGTTGCAACACGTCGTGGCTCACCAGGGTAGTATCGAAGCCCTTGTCTAACAATGCGTAGAGAGCGAGCTCGCCTAAAGGTCCTTTAATGCGGACCGGGAGCAAGCCCGACGTTGTTGATCTCTGACGTGTGTGGGCTGCAATACAGGTGCCCTGTTCTGAACGCGAAGGATCAGGAGTGGTGCGTAGCAAGTAATGGTGACGTGCCTTGCGTTCATTTACACCACACTTGCGTTCGGTGTGTCATGCCTAGGTCAGGTGCCCATCCTTCAAGCAACTGAAGCACACCTCACATCCACTTACTCCACTCAAACTCCGCAAACTTCACGCAATTCGTTAATGGATGAGGTTCCCTACAAAGAGGGCAGGTTTCAGGTGTCTTAAAGCAGCGTTAGCGAATGAATGTTGCCGTTTGATGAGTTGCTTGGGTCGGGTTGTCTGGGCCGCGCGACACTTGTTGATTTGGTCGGCCATCGTGCCAAACCTACTATTGGATATCCTGGCTCTGATATCCGTGAAGTTACGAAGATCTCTAAACGTCGGTTCACGTTCATCCTTCGTTACACCATCGGCGTATTCGGCCCACCTCTGCTGGAGCAATACTGGCAGGCAACGGGCCAACCGTTCGAGAGTCGACAGGGAGTTCAGGTCGGCCTCATAACCCATCTGTTTCAAGGCTATTTCGAAGTTCTCCAGTTTTATTGTGAGCTGTAGCAAATCAGCTTGAGAAGCCGAGAACGCCGTAAACCTTTCGTGCAGCCCATCTAACAACGATCGGGCGACACAATGAGACTTGCCAAAAAACCTACTCAGAATTTGGTGAGCACGTCGATAGGCTTCTGTGGGTGGAAGTACAGTGCCGTCTTTACTGGCCTCGCGCGCTCTCCCTCTGCAGTAATGCAGCAAGCACAGCAACCTCTACCCATCATCAGTCGTTCTCGACTCAACATAGAACTCAAATTGACGAACGAATTTCAAATAATCGTGCAAACTACCGTCGAGTTTAGTCAAATCGACTCTGGGAAGGTCCATCGGAGAAATCAAAGGGGCAAGCGTATGACTGCCAGCCATAAATGTTTCGCTGTTGCGTTTAGGGGAGTGCTTCCCTAAGAGATACCCTTTGGTGGGGTCATCCCACACTGATATGTCAGCCGATTTGGTTGTTGCTGTAACTGGAGCATTATTAACATCAGACTTAGGCTCGCGGCATGACAGTCCAAGTTTATGTTTCCTGCGGCATTCCTAATCGCAAATCGCCACCCTTGAGGGCGTAGAAATTGACTGATTATCGGCACGCGACTCATCCTCAGAGTGGGAGAGGGTGTGCATTAAACGAGCAGCTTCTACGTCGTTATCAGCTTTCATTAGCTGGATCTGACGGTCCTGCTCGTCCCTAACAGCCCATATTTCCAACACTTTCTGTAGCTGACTTCGCTTTAAGTCAGCTAATAATAAGGCTGGCTGCGATCTCCTGCTACGCCTGTTATCTCTAGACCCAGTCAAAGAAGCCATACGAGAGTGCGTATCATGAATCAGTTGCCTGCCGTCTTTTTGTGTATCCTCTCTTCCACGTTTCATCTCATTTATTACAGCGTCCCTTGTTCTTGGCATTTTCTACGAACTTCACGAAATTTTTGTCTTGTCAAGTACTGTAAGCGACAAAACCGATAGGTCGAGCAACGAGCACCGAAGAATGAATTCGAATTCAAAACGAAAGTGGTCCCGACGAAAATATGCTGTACTTGACAGATATCGACCGACAGTTAGACCAACGACAAACACGGGGACGAGCATTAAGCGTGAGAAACCAGTTTTAAAAGCGCCAAAAATGTGAATTTAAACAAGTGATAATACGGTTCATTTGAGGAATCAAGAGCATGTTCATAGTTTGCGCAACGCAATGTTTTAACGGAAGAGATAGAGATGTGGTGATGCGATAAAAATAAAATGTCAATGATTAGCGGGCATGATTGGGCGGGACATTTGAATTTATGCAATTGAGTTCAGGAAGATTGGGTAGAAGAAATTTTCAAGCGTTTTGTGCGATACTTCCCTCTATATTTTGAAGGTAGTTTGTTTTGGCTAGCCAAACAACTGCGTGGACAGCATGAAATCTTCTTCCGCTGTATCGTGCAACCGGATGAGACAGAAATGAATCCACAAACAAGGTTAAAAATTTTCACATCAGAAACCATGAATAGGAAATTCGATCTAAATGTTGAATGAACAAAAACTCATTAGGGTGAAGCCACCAACCAGCTAGCCAGAGCGCCCTCCGAACTCTGGCAGTCGTGTCCACTGGCGAACCTTTCCGCATGTGTACGTGGCAATCCCTTAAATGCAGACTTAATAATATTGTGTATGTTGATCTTTCCTAGCATCTGCTCCAGGTTCTTGAGCAGTTGTACGGGTATGCTGCCACACAGCTTCACTTTCTGCTCTCCCGATCAGGCTGGGAGACTTGGCTGCGTGAATGTAAGGTACTCTCAACAAAAACGTTGTACCCTCTCCTCTCATTACGCCCTCCCGTCTGCCTAGGCCATTTTTCTTCTTCGTTCGCCGCGCTTTTAGACCGCTTCTATTACCACGTGCTGGGCGCACGAGTTTGTCGGTAATTCACACCAAGTTCCGGTTCTTGTAGAGCTTCAGTTGGATTTGCGCGAATTCGTGCAACAGTTCAACGGAATGCCCCTTTGTTTGGGGTTCGTTTCTCTTACATGCACCCATGCATTTTGCTGGTGGACATCAAGACTTCGCAATCCTTGGGTCATGATTTCCCGCGCCACTCGGTTGGGTTCCCATAATGGGAAGTCTCCAGCCACGCTTATGTTTAGGAGGAATGTGAAAACTTTGTTTGATGCACTGCGTCCCGGGAAAACTAAAGAGACAGGCGAAGAAGCCCAATCAGAGAACTTTGACGGTAAATGTCGCAATGGACGTATTTACAATCATGGAGACTGCCTTTGTCGGAGACTACTCAGGAGACGTACTTTATGAAGTAGATGTTGGCGGAACGGTGTTGGCTTGGCATGCTAATCAAATTCGACATTGCGCATGACCCCATATAATCCAAGAAAGAAGAGCGAATTTACGTCAGACACCCTTCTCGAAACGTTCGAGATGCAAAAAAATGAGTCAACGAAACTAAACATTGGTGTCGGCCCGTTGCAATGAAGAACTGGACAGCGAAGAATTCCAGTTTAACGGTTGCAAATAAATCGCAGGCTGAAAAATTACTATATTCTATAAAATAAAAGAGTGCCATGACTCGCCCAGACATGAAAGGAGCACATGTGCAGACACTGACTCATCCCCAAGTTCACCATCGGCACGACACGTCTCGGATAGCAGGTGCGGTGGCTGAGCTAACCAAAAGCGGTTTAGCAATATACGACCAGTGGAGTGGGGCTGACATTGTTCACGGCCGAAACAGCACCAGTGGCCGTACAGAACGAACAGGTGAGCGACCATACGTGTATTTACGCAGAAGCTCTGTATGTCTTGTGCTGAAACAACAGTCGTGTCCAGAGCTCTCCTTTCTCGTTGTCGCGTAGTCTGGCGCGTTCAATGTAGGCGTGGCCGGTAGAGGGCACTCATGATACAGCGGGTAGTGACGTGTGAGAATGCGATGCGGAGCCGTGCAGTGATGGATAGGAGGATTATTAAGGTGGTGATGAGGATAGCAGGACCTGTAGTGGAATGGCAACCCAATAAGTTAGTTTACCAGGAGTGTGTGGCAAAGAAACAAAAATGATTACGCTAGGTTGGGTATACAAAAATAAAGAGACCAGACGGAACAGACTCACCAACAATTGTTCTCTTTACAATAGTTCGTCCTTGGCCCAGGTCAGCGAATAAACAATAATCCAATTATGTTGGTCCAGAGGTCTTCATCTGAACAGTTCCCACATATAATAGATTCCGAAGGTGCCTGAAATTTTTGATACCAGAGTTAGTACATGAGACTCGCGAATGACCGCTGCAAGCGCGAGCGAAATCAGAAGAGAGAGTCGAAGCACGTGACCATGCTTGTATTCTGTGAAATTGTCCAAGTGCGCGTTTTTTTAGTTTTTCGTATTCAAACAAAAAGCGATTATGCAATTGATGAAATACGTAGTGTTATAATGGAAGTAAAATAAAGGTACAAAACACCACACTACTCCCCCCACTAGAGCGTTGACCATGAAAAGGGAAAACGCTCGAATAAATAAAGTAACGAATCACAAGTTGCTCACTTCAAGTTTCGTAATCAGCTAAGTGCTGAGGGAAACGGGCGCGACGTCCGGAACGACTAGTGGAAGGAGTGAGGTTGGCAGGAGGGATATCTTGGGTAGGTGTGGGTGTTGTTGGGATAGCAGGATTGCTGGATGTGGTCGTGGGTGCTTCAATGTAGGCAGGTTTCAGGCAATCAATAGAGACGGTATCGTGCGTTCCGCTTCTCTCTAAAACAAAGTATTTGGAGTGACGTTCGATAACCTTGAAGGGGCCATTATAACAGGGTTGGAGGGGTTTCCTCGTTGCTTCATGTCGGACAAATACAAATGGTCTAGAAGAGAGATCGGCTGAGATGTGTTCTGTTTGCGTCGATCGTCTGGTCGGTGTTGTACAAAGTTCGGACATGTGCTGTTTCAGACAGGAGATGAATGTAACGGGTGATTCTGGCTGTGTGCCAGAAGGGGAAACCCGTTCACCGTGTAAACGCAAAGTTGCACCGATTACTAGTTCAGCTGGTGAACAGTGAAGATCCTCCTTAATAGTGGAGCGAATTGCAAGCAAAATGAGGGGTAAAGTAGAGGACCACGAAGATGGGTTCATTTGGGCAATCAATGCAGCTTTCTGTATCGACGGAGTTATCACTCACTGACCCGCGCACTGACCCGTGGACCAGTCACACGCTGATTTTTTTAACCGTTTATAACTGCTGTATCGGTGGTATCGAGAGGTAGTAGTAAATGTGGCAGTCGAACCGAAATAGCGGGATTAAACTCATGCGAATCGGGTGGCCTCGTGCAGTGTTTAAGCAACAAGGGAGGAGAGTGTATATCGAGGGCAAGTTGAATGGAGATGGCTCCGCCTTGTAACGCCCTCATCACTGAATAGTGATAGAGGAGGGTACGGAGAGAAAGAACTGCTGCTTAAGGGAGATTATATAGGAGGCTCATAGGAACAAGTGCGGAGTAATAGAGGGAATAGTGTGCGGAGATTTGGTGCTCAGTGCTCGCACAATGGAATATAATTTTCTAAAGGTATGACGTCTTCCTGATGGACTTAAGCAACCGGCCGGTTGAGTTCAGAGTACAAGTTCAAACTTTTGAGCCCAATCTAAGCATTCCGGACTCGTAGCGATGCTGAGAAATTATCCAACCAGACATTTTCGCCAGAGGTATGATTGCTCCAGTTGACAATGAAGTTTGGTGCTGCAATAATATGAACGTAGATTGGAATGTTTTTTGTTCTGAGCAAATACGCAACAAGATGCAACATTTCGGTTCAAAATGTTTTATTTCAGTCATGAGGGTTTTGTAGCTAAGAGCATTGCGCGACTAATGGGCGCCTTCCCAATTCAAAGCACTGTTAAAAGAGTTTTAATGCGAATCTTCGCGCTCGCTAGCTTTCTGCACCACGCTGAGAATTTGAAGAGCAGTTCTACATACTTTATTCACTTGTGTCTTTCCGATGAACGGCAGCGGGTGAACGACAATAACGAAACCGACCCTGGAAACTTGGGCGAACGCCTCGATCCAGCGCATTAATCCGCGAATCCGTGACCTCATGCATTTCTTTGAACTGAAGCATTCAATGTACCGCACCTAGAAAGAGGCGGGCTTCTTTACGTGTTGGCTCGTCGTGAAGATTTTGGCCGGAAATATTATTCATCCTGTCTTTTCTGTACGAAGTTACCTGGACTTGGCATTTTAAAAACAAAAATTTAGAGGGAGCAACGCGTTAAACACAAAATTGGAACTTTCAAGGGCTCTTCTAAATTTCGCGTCCTCATTTCTCTCTTCGTTCTCTATGAATCTCTTGGCAGTATCTGTGAGAGAATCGGGTATTCAAGACCCCTGGCGGATGCAGACAAGGAGCAATCGAATAGTGATAACTAAACCATTCTCGATAGTTTCGTTTCGTTTTTAACCAGGCAATCAACGTCGCATATACCCACCGGGTTTTCGAGTGTTGAGCACGAGAGTTAGAGTATCAGTGTGTGTTATATGAAGAGCCCGAGTTGGCTGTGTTGCACTATTTATGGAGTTCCTTGATCAGGTAGCAGCTTTGACTCCTTCAGGTAGTTTTACATTGGATTTTCCCAGGCAACCAAGGTGTTACAACTGAACGATTATTTTAAGAAAAATATCGAAATCGTGCCTATTGAAGGAAGCACGAGAGCTGTGATACTGCCATGCTGCCCAATGCTAGACAGGGAAGGTCGAGATGCAGAAGTCAGATTGGAACCGCGGAGCTTCCGGTCAGTGAATTCGTGACCTAACCACTGAGCCATCTCGCCCCACGGTCCTCATCGAGTGGGTTGCGTTATTGGAGGGAGAAACTTAAAGACGTTGGAGGGACGCTAACCCAAATATTTTCCCATATCCGGTATGATGCGTACTATGCCCTGGGAACCCAGAGACACTGATCCAGAGGGTCTGAAATAATGTCCAATAGGACAAAGGAATGGCGATATGCACCATATTTCGCTCTCATAGGAGCATTGCTTCAAATGTCAACATTAGACCCATTTTCCGGCTATGGAGAGATTCCAACTGTTCTATGACGCTACCTAGACAGTAACAGTCCCCAATTGAGGCTTTTAATCATGCCCAGTGAACTGCCGAAACGAAAATGAAGTACTACTGAAATCACTTCAGTGTGTTCTTTTCAACCGACCAGGCCAGGGTTTGGGTGAAATCGTCTCCTTAAACGCCTTCATGCAATGAGGTTTTTAAACGTGGGTTCTGGACGTGTTGGAAAACAAGGACGCCCCCTTGGCCTAATGTTCATCCACTTAAAATACACCATGCACGCATAATACACCAGTGCGTGCAACAGTTAGGACTGTCAATGATTCCGGCATCGTAGCAGTCGCGAACCTGGCAAACTCAGTCACGCGCAGAGTTGAGGAGTACGTCATAAGTTTCGTTCGAGAGCGACGGAGTTAGTATTCGAGAAGACCTATATTTCTGTTGGATGTGGAAGTCTGCCGTTGCATCTTACAAAAAGAAAAGGTGACTGGCTTGATGTGTAGTCACTGAGCACGGAGTACCCTACCGATGAAAATCCAATGCTTACCGGAGATTTTAAGGCCCCAGAAACCACCGAACATACCGTGACCTAGCTTTTTCTAAACATACTCATCATCGTCAAATGCAGCAGCATCAGTGTTGACAGTCATGCTTCACTATCGTTCAACCATAATTCTTACCTGATTATATTCAAAGCCGTGGAGTGAAAAGAAGAGAAAACGAATAGGTGTGAGAAGAGATTCGCTTTTCCTTCTCCAGCAAACTCAGCTGCGCTGGTCACTGCCGTCTTCCTGCACGGGAACCCCGAGACGGGCCACATCAATGGCTAGAGGCACTGTCAGACATGGCCCAGTCGCGCCGTCAATGGCGCTCGTGCATCCAAGGTATTGCCTCCAATGCATAACTCCTTTTCCAACCCCCCTCACTTGACAGCCCACTGACAGTGCTGGGTTTATGCACCAATTTATCAGCTCCCGCCTGCAATGCGCAGCTACCTACCCCCCTCCCGCCCCCCAAATCACCGGTGAACGAAACTGCGGCAGCTACAACCACTGTACGACGAGTACGCGGTTATTACAGCTGACAGTGATGATGATGATGCCAAACATTCTGAGGTGCCTGCACCTCCTAGCGTCTAGACAATCTGAAGAGAAACTGACGTACGTGAGAAACTGCACATACGCCGCTGACATCAATTAGCCGCCATTTCTTGCAACGTCTCCAACCAAGCACAGGCGGGGTCACGGGTGCCTCGTCCTGGAAGGCGTACAACACCAAAAACATCCAAACTCTTCATGATCTCTCGTTCTCTTCAACCACTTCATACGTTGTCCGCCTCGCGGTTTGCGCCATTCTGAAGGAGGCATGGAGAACAACACTGGTCTCGGTAGACGGTGTTTCGGTATGCGTGGCACATGACCGAGCCATCGTAGTTGAGGATGCTGGATGTTTTCCCCGATTGAGGTACCTGCAGCACAACCAAATACCCGTTTTCTAATCGCCTGGTTACTAACATGTTGACGCCATTCAAAACCGGACACGCTTCTGAGACATCGGTGGTCAAAAACCCGAAGACGCTTCACACCTGTCCGCATAGGCCATGTCTCGCACCCACACAGCAACACAACCCTTACTGTAGCCTGCTAGACGCGATCCTTAAGTTTTAGTTATATGCCACAAGTACATTAGCAAAAGCTGTTCCACCCTTTGAAATTCTTCCGCCTACTTCATCAGACACATTTCTGTCAGGGCTAATATGACTACTAACGTACGTAAAATTTTCCACAACCTCCAGCAAACATTCTGAGGTGCCTGCACCTCCTAGCGTCTAGACAATCTGAAGAGAAACTGACGTACGTGAGAAACTGCACATACGCCGCTGACATCAATTAGCCGCCATTTCTTGCAACGTCTCCAACCAAGCACAGGCGGGGTCACGGGTGCCTCGTCCTGGAAGGCGTACAACACCAAAAACATCCAAACTCTTCATGATCTCTCGTTCTCTTCAACCACTTCATACATTGTCCGCCTCGCGGTTTGCGCCATTCTGAAGGAGGCATGGAGAACAACACTGGTCTCGGTAGACGGTGTTTCGGTATGCGTGGCACATGACCGAGCCATCGTAGTTGAGGATGCTGGATGTTTTCCCCGATTGAGGTACCTGCAGCACAACCAAATACCCGTTTTCTAATCGCCTGGTTACTAACATGTTGACGCCATTCAAAACCGGACACGCTTCTGAGACATCGGTGGTCAAAAACCCGAAGACGCTTCACACCTGTCCGCATAGGCCATGTCTCGCACCCACACAGCAACACAACCCTTACTGTAGCCTGCTAGACGCGATCCTTAAGTTTTAGTTATATGCCACAAGTACATTAGCAAAAGCTGTTCCACCCTTTGAAATTCTTCCGCCTACTTCATCAGACACATTTCTGTCAGGGCTAATATGACTACTAACGTACGTAAAATTTTCCACAACCTCCAGTGATTCTCTTTTAATTGTAAGTGATATGTTCATAGACCACACGTCCCGAATCACAACTTTGCACTGTTAAGGTGCAAGACGCGTGCCAAAAGATGATATGATGGCGGTCAGTCTATTCAACGGCGTCTGCTTCGCTTCGGTCTTCAAAGATGAGGGCGGTGTCATCTGCGTACTCCAGGTCGACAAGGCTCTCACCGGCAGCGATTTGAACATCAGGGCTTTGAAGACCTTCCAGCATATCCTCATTATTTCATCAACGATGAATTTGAACAAGAGCGGAGTGGATATCCCTGTCAGATACTACTTTTTGTAGGGAATCCTTTGGAGAGCTCACCTTGCACTTTCACCCGCCCAGAGGTTTGTGAGTATAGGGATCGTATTATGTTCACAAACTTCTGGGGCGTAACTTGTTGAGCAATTTAGTTAACAGTGCTGACCGGTAGATAGTATCGAACGCACCCTTGAAGTAAGGGAATACCAAGATCGTGGGTCGTCTGTACATGTGGCGTTGCTCTAACACTTGACGGAGCATGAAGGTGTGATCAACGTAGCCTCTACCCGGTCGGAATCCCTTTTGTTGTGGTTGCGGCTAGGAAAACTCTGTCGCCGGGCCTCCAGCAAAACATGCTCTCACCAGAGATCCAATGTTTGGATGAGGTTTGCTAGGTTGTATCGCAAGAAGTAGTTCCGGTTTTAAGAAGGGCTTTGGATATCTTTTCCGAATGACCGTTTTTGTCCAACACTGAGCCGTCCTGCAGACGTTCGAGTAGCTGGTTCTGACAGTTTCGTTTGACTTCTGAATCCACTAGCTTCTCGCTGGCTAAGCTAGGTGTGCGCTCTTTCTCGTAGACCTGAAAAGAGCAAAAAGCTACAGCGTACAAGTGCATGGTTGGAGTCTACGCTGGTGCTCCAGAGGGAGCAGCAAGCAGTGATCGAGCTCGCTACTGATTACTGACGGCGATGTGGTCTATTTATACTCGTGTCTGGTTTGTTGGTGGGCACCACGTTATCAAGTGTTTTCCACTGTATCGAAAATCCAGGAAATCACGGGAGCAGTCTGTGATCGGCACACATCTGAAGTAAGCGATCTCCTTTGTTCGTGCGTCTCGTGTCTAATCCAAGACGACCACCCAATCGGGCCTCAACAGCGCCTAGTCTACCTGCCTGGCCGTTCAGTCACCAGCAACCACAACGATAGCTGAGCTTTTAGCCCGCTTTAGAAGGGTACTTACAGCATCGTAGAAACTGTTCTTGGCTAATTCGGAGCTACAGACAGTTGGAACGTAAGCAGACAATAAACAAGGTGCGATGGACCTTTCTTCCTCACGTTTCTCTCAGATGTTGCCAAGTGAACTGCACAGAGGCGACT
Source organism: Opisthorchis viverrini (assembly GCF_000715545.1). Taxonomy (NCBI): domain Eukaryota; kingdom Metazoa; phylum Platyhelminthes; class Trematoda; order Opisthorchiida; family Opisthorchiidae; genus Opisthorchis; species Opisthorchis viverrini. The sequence goes on along the minus strand of NW_008752005.1, from coordinate 525,311 downwards.
ATCAGCGGATATCCAATCCAGTAGAGGGGCTTTTTCTCGGTCACTCAACACAACACCCAACCCAGCATATCCAGCTACAACAGCCTCTGCATCATGAGAGATGCACAGCCGAAACCTGGAAGAGATCGAGGAAGCAGTTGGTTAGATCACAGTACTTGTGTCCTTCCTCCTTGTTTCTGACAGACAAAATACATAAATGCATAGGGAATCCAGCGCACTAGAAAGAGCCATCTGTTGACCCGCTTGCTTTAGTGTGCGAACATTAAAGCCGGTTAAGTAGACAGGCTTTTGGGGTTTTAAAACGGACTCCGAAGTGTTTAGTGTCACGAAGAGACTGGAAATTCATCATCATCATCATTATCAGCTGTAATAACCGCGTACTGGTCGTACACTGGTTGTAGCTGCCACAGTTTCGTTCACCGATGATTGGGGGGTAAGTAGCTGCGCATTGCACGCGCGAGCTGGTAAATTGGTGCATAAATCCAGCACTGTCAGTGAGTTGTCAAGCGGAGGGGGGGGGGTGGAAAAGAAGCTATTAGAGACTGAGGGCGGAGACTGGAAATTACTGTGGCGTGGCGGCTTGCGTGCCTCAGCCATCCATTGAGCTATACTGCGGAGTGTCTCAGCGACACTCAGTCTCTCATACCAGGTTGGCCAATGGTTAGAGGTCTGAAAAACAATCTCCTGGCCCTCCAGGTTGAGGGGTTGAAACATTAAACTTGTTCCGTGGAAATTGTAAATCGTTTGCATTTCCCGCCAAACACCGATGCCTTGCGGTTAAGCTTTTGAGCCAAAGGCCTTGGTCGACAACCAAAATCGTCCACCTTTCCAGGTATGGACGCCCTAACAATATCCCAGCTCACGTACAATCACGACACAACTAACAATACTCTCATCGGCCGTCGCGTGATGCCATCAGCCGGGTCGCCTTACTTGCTGCATACAGCAGGGCAGGTAAGCGAAAACAGGCTACTGCTGACGCCTCCCTTCTTCCTCTTTCACATACTTTTTCTCCCCCCTCTCCCCACCCCATTAATAACTCTCTCCTTGTAGGACCAACACTTAGGACTGAGGACCGTTCGTCATGCATCGGTTTTGAGCTCAACATGGTGTTAAATGGCGCCGATATTTTCAGGTCTCTCGAAATCAATCTTCAAGCCTCGACGCCCTATCTGGCCGCCTTCAATGTCCACACTCTGCAGCAATCAGGACAACAAGCTGCTCTTGCGCGCACACTGGACTCGCTTGGCATTGATGCGTGCTGGTGTGTCAGAAAGGGAATTCAAGATGCAAGCACAGTGATTGAGCTAACCGGTCCGTCGGTCTCTACTCGCTTTCAGCTGCGCATCTCTGGGGATTCAAAGGCTGCTGCAGCGGGATGTGCAGGGATTGGTGTTGTGGTTGGTATTGGGCGAGATGGACCAAGTAATTAGAGCGCGAATTTACTGACCGGAAGGTTCGTGGTTCGAACCCGACCTCTGCCTCTCGACTTCCCCTGTCTAAGCGTGGGCGACCTGGCAGTATCCCAGCCCTCGTGCCTCCTTCGTGTGGCTTGGCAGCTAAGCACCAAAAGGATGCTGCGGCTGAACGATCATTTATTATTGTCCTAATTCACCGGGCGGAAGTATCGTTGCTTTACTGGATACCTATTGATAGTCACCTCTGCGCGGTTCGTCTGGCAACGTCTGTGAAGGAATATCACAGGCGGGAAGCTGATTGCTGTCTGTTCGTCGTGTCCGCTTACGTCCCAACTGACTGTAACTCCGACGCCGTCAAGGACAGGTTTTACGACGCCCTGAATGCCTTTCTGCGGCGAGCTAGGAGCTCAGATGTCGTGGTGGTTGCCGGAGATAAGAAAGCAA
>NW_008752005.1:452442-521620 GCF_000715545.1 Opisthorchis viverrini | reverse complement strand
GGACTGAGGACCGTTCGTCATGCATCGGTTTTGAGCTCAACATGGTGTTAAATGGCGCCGATATTTTCAGGTCTCTCGAAATCAATCTTCAAGCCTCGACGCCCTATCTGGCCGCCTTCAATGTCCACACTCTGCAGCAATCAGGACAACAAGCTGCTCTTGCACGCACACTGGACTCGCTTGGCATTGATGCGTGCTGTGTGTCAGAAAAGGGAATTCAAGATGCAAGCACAGTGATTGAGCTAACCGGTCCGTCGGTCTCTACTCGCTTTCAGCTGCGCATCTCTGGTGATCCAGAGGCTGCTGCAGCGGGATGTGCAGGGATTGGTGTTGTGGTTGGTATTGGGCGAGATGGACCAAGTAATTAGAGCGCGAATTTACTGACCGGAAGGTTCGTGGTTCGAACCCGACCTCTGCCTCTCGACTTCCCCTGTCTAAGCGTGGGCGACCTGGCAGTATCCCAGCCCTCGTGCCTCCTTCGTGTGGCTTGGCAGCTAAGCACCAAAAGGATGCTGCGGCTGAACGATCATTTATTATTGTCCTAATTCACCGGGCGGAAGTATCGTTGCTTTACTGGATACCTATTGATAGTCACCTCTGCGCGGTTCGTCTGGCAACGTCTGTGAAGGAATATCACAGGCGGGAAGCTGATTGCTGTCTGTTCGTCGTGTCCGCTTACGTCCCAACTGACTGTAACTCCGACGCCGTCAAGGACAGGTTTTACGACGCCCTGAATGCCTTTCTGCGGCGAGCTAGGAGCTCAGATGTCGTGGTGGTTGCCGGAGATAAGAAAGCAAAAGTGGGCAGGCTTATCGCATCTGAGATTCACTTAGAAGGTCGATATGGATTGGACTCGGTACGTACAGACAATGGTGAGCGATTGCTTCAGTTGTGTGTTGATCTAAAGTTGTTTCTATGGAGTACTAACTTGCGAAATAGCTAAAGTCGTCTGACCTCCAGCGACATACCGGCTACAAATTTTAGTCAGCTCAGCCATACTTATATGTGGAGTTATTTCGCAGTGATGCTCCTGAAGCCGAATTTCTTCACAGCTAGCTTACTGTCAGGCACCAAGGCCTTTGTATTCTCGCCGATTAAACACTTGCTGTTGGTGTGCAACCATAGGGTGTTTATTGGAACATGTAGGGTTCGCTCACTCATGGGCTATTTGGAAGTGGTACTATTTCTAACGATAATATAATGTTTTTGAGATGAAACACTAGCTAACTTTTCACTCACAATGACCACTCCAGTGCAACTGATTGTCAAATGACTGAGCACTTCAAGGTAGGTGCAGCTGCCACCTTGACGTGGTGGTCCGAAACACTAGTTTTCACTCACAATGACCACTCCAGTGCAACTGATTGTCAAATGACTGAGCACTTCAAGGTAGGTGCAGCTGCCACCTTGCCTTGACGGTCCGGCTTGAGTGCTGCAGCGATCCCGCGGGCTACACTGGCAGGAACTTCGTTCCACAAGGTGCAATCATGCCAGGAAGGCTAAAGGGGAGCAGCCAGACCAAGAGCAGCGAGACCCCGTACTACGAGTAATCGTGCTACGAGGCGGTCTGGGAGTAAAGTCGTACTGTCCTCTGCGACAGGAGTGTGAAGGCAGTAAGGTGTTTCCCCCAGGCGACCAGCATGTTCATATTTATGGAAGCAGCGATGCTGCCTTCCCCTGAGGAAGGACGGGTTAGAACAGGTCGGCCCCAAAAACCGCACACTCCGATCGCCCAACGGTTGACCGTGACCGCCGGCGCATTATCCAATACGGTCGAAATACTTTTAAAACCAAAGAGCCCGGTGCTGCTCAAAAGGCACCTGCTGTGCGCAGCCGCATCAGGAATGAGACAGTAATGCCTTATTCCCTGCGCCCTCGGGTTAGGCCAACCCCCTGCAGCCGAGCAGGTCAGACTATTGAGTCATCGGCTCCGGGCAGGGTCCCCAAAGAAAACCCTATATTCTCCCACTGCCTCGTGGGTCAGACTTTTGAGTCAGAAGCTAGGGTCAGGGTCCCCGAACAAAACCCTACGTCATCCCACTGCCTTGTGGGTCAGACTTTTGAGTCAGAGGCTAGGGTCAGGGTCCCCGAACAAAACCCCACAATCTCCCACTGCCTTGTGGGTCAGACTTTTGAGTCAGAGGCTAGGGTCAGGGTCCCCGAACAAAACCCCACAATCTCCCACTGCCTTGTGGGTCAGACTTTTGAGTCAGAGGCTAGGGTCAGCGTCCCCGAACAAACCCTACGTCATCCCACTGCCTTGTGGGTCAGACTTTTGAGTCAGAGGCTAGGGTCAGCGTCCCCGAACAAACCCTACGTCATCCCACTGCCTTGTGGGTCAGACTTTTGAGTCAGAGGCTAGGGTCAGCGTCCCCGAACAAACCCTACGTCATCCCACTGCCTTGTGGGTCAGACTTTTGAGTCAGAGGCTAGGGTCAGCGTCCCCGAACAAACCCTACGTCATCCCACTGCCTTGTGGGTCAGACTTTTGAGTCAGAGGCTAGGGTCAGCGTCCCCGAACAAACCCTACGTCATCCCACTGCCTTGTGGGTCAGACTTTTGAGTCAGAGGCTAGGGTCAGCGTCCCCGAACAAACCCTACGTCATCCCACTGCCTTGTGGGTCAGACTTTTGAGTCAGAGGCTAGGGTCAGCGTCCCCGAACAAACCCTACGTCATCCCACTGCCTTGTGGGTCAGACTTTTGAGTCAGAGGCTAGGGTCAGCGTCCCCGAACAAACCCTACGTCATCCCACTGCCTTGTGGGTCAGACTTTTGAGTCAGAGGCTAGGGTCAGCGTCCCCGAACAAACCCTACGTCATCCCACTGCCTTGTGGGTCAGACTTTTGAGTCAGAGGCTAGGGTCAGCGTCCCCGAACAAACCCTACGTCATCCCACTGCCTTGTGGGTCAGACTTTTGAGTCAGAGGCTAGGGTCAGCGTCCCCGAACAAACCCTACGTCATCCCACTGCCTTGTGGGTCAGACTTTTGAGTCAGAGGCTAGGGTCAGCGTCCCCGAACAAACCCTACGTCATCCCACTGCCTTGTGGGTCAGACTTTTGAGTCAGAGGCTAGGGTCAGCGTCCCCGAACAAACCCTACGTCATCCCACTGCCTTGTGGGTCAGACTTTTGAGTCAGAGGCTAGGGTCAGCGTCCCCGAACAAACCCTACGTCATCCCACTGCCTTGTGGGTCAGACTTTTGAGTCAGAGGCTAGGGTCAGCGTCCCCGAACAAACCCTACGTCATCCCACTGCCTTGTGGGTCAGACTTTTGAGTCAGAGGCTAGGGTCAGCGTCCCCGAACAAACCCTACGTCATCCCACTGCCTTGTGGGTCAGACTTTTGAGTCAGAGGCTAGGGTCAGCGTCCCCGAACAAACCCTACGTCATCCCACTGCCTTGTGGGTCAGACTTTTGAGTCAGAGGCTAGGGTCAGCGTCCCCGAACAAACCCTACGTCATCCCACTGCCTTGTGGGTCAGACTTTTGAGTCAGAGGCTAGGGTCAGCGTCCCCGAACAAACCCTACGTCATCCCACTGCCTTGTGGGTCAGACTTTTGAGTCAGAGGCTAGGGTCAGCGTCCCCGAACAAACCCTACGTCATCCCACTGCCTTGTGGGTCAGACTTTTGAGTCAGAGGCTAGGGTCAGCGTCCCCGAACAAACCCTACGTCATCCCACTGCCTTGTGGGTCAGACTTTTGAGTCAGAGGCTAGGGTCAGCGTCCCCGAACAAACCCTACGTCATCCCACTGCCTTGTGGGTCAGACTTTTGAGTCAGAGGCTAGGGTCAGCGTCCCCGAACAAACCCTACGTCATCCCACTGCCTTGTGGGACGATAGATGAAATTTCCATTCGGATAGGGAAGGCCAGAGCAGCTTTTGCGAACCTACGTCACCTGTGGCGTAGGCGTGACATCAGCTTCTCTATCAAGGATCGAGTTTACAATGCTGCGGTGCGCTCCATATTACTATATGGATCAGAAACCTGGCCGCTGCGCGCCGCGGACGTCAAAAGACTTTCAGTGCTTGACCATCGATGTCTTCGGAGCATTGCCCGAATCTGGTGGGAACACCGGATCAGCAATTCTGAAGTACGTCGAATGGTACTCGGGAGAAATAACTCACCCTCGATAGATGAACTGATCACACTGCACAGGTTGCGCTGGCTTGGCCACGTGCTGCGTATGCCCGTCGACCGACTTCCTCGAAGGGCTCTTTTCGCCCAACCATGTGAAGGGTGGAAGAGAGCCAGAGGCGGTCAACCAATGACTTGGCAGCGAAGTGTGAAAGCCATTACCAGCAAACTCAGCTGCGCTGGTCATTGCCGTCTTCCTGGATGGGGACCCCGAGACGGACCACATCAATGGCTAGAGACATTATCAGACATGGCCCAGTCGCGCTTTCAATGGCGCTCGTGCATCCAAGCTATTGTCTTCAATGCATAGCTCCTTTTCCACCCACCCCACCCCCCTACCCCAAATCATACTGACAGTGTACCAACTTACCGGCTAGCGCCTGCAATGCGCAGCTACCTATCCCCTCCCCCAAATCATCGGTGAACGAAACTGCGGCAGCTACAACCACTGTACGACGAGTGCACGGTTATTACGGCTGACAGTGATGATGATGATGACGTTGCCATTAGCTACCGATGGCGCGGACTGTCGGTCGTTCTGAAACACATTTATGGATTCTGATCACGCACTCGTCCGGAGTCGCTTCTCCCTACGTTTCCGCGTAAGGCGAGGACAAATGGCTTGGCAACTGAAACTTGCAGGTCCGGATGTTAGGCGACCTAACCAGAATCGTCTTCTAGCGTCTTCCAAATGTCTCATCACCAGATGTGAACGCATACTGGAACGAGATTGCCACCTCTTTGCATGTTGCTTGGCATTTCGCCTGTGGCACCACCCAACCACTGGATATCAGACCGAACGGTGTCACTGTCTAAATCTCGGAGAACTATCCCAGCCGCCGCTGAACATAACTTGATGCGACGAATTATCAGACGTCAAGTGAAGAGGAGCGTGCAAGCTGACGGTGGATTGTGGTGCACACAGAACGCCAAGGAACTGGAAGAGGCCCAGAAAGCCGGTAATGCTCGAAGAGTATTTCAGTTGGTCTGTGTGACCCGTCCCCGGAAACCACCTGTGAGCGGAACCATCAAGCATCAGAATGGAACTACCATCTCGAATAAGAACGCCTCGACCGGGGGATTGAATACTTCGAATAAAAAATTGTGGGTACCAGCTGACGCTCATCTAGAGTCCACAGGTGAAGTAGCACCCTGGACGATGAACGCGGAACCACCTACGGCCTCGGAGGTTTACGACTGCATATGTTCTCTCAAGCGCCATCGAGCTCCTGGTCCGGATGACTTCCCACCCGCATTGTTCAAAGACGGATCAAATCCTCAGTCAAGTTTGTCTGATCTGTTTGCCTGTATTTGGGAAAAGTCTGTCCCAGACAAATGGGGAAAGTCAGTGATAGTGCGCGTAGTGAGCGTGGTAACCACATGGGGATCAGTTAGACCCCGGTCGTAACGAGACTGTCGCGTCAATTGGGCTCCGTCGCCTTACGTTGGCTCATGAGATACCGACCCGAGAGCAGCAAGCGGGATTCCTGCCTGTAGGGGTTGTGTTGACCAAATGTTCACACTCCGTCAAGTGCTAGAACAGCATCATACGTATAAGCGACCCACAATTCTAGTATTCCTGGATATCTGAGGCGCATTCGACTCGGTCGTTCGGTCTGCTCTTCTTGACACGCTTGCCCACCAAAGAATACCCCGGAAGTTTGGTAACATAATACGTTCTTTGTATACTCCGACCTTCGGACGTGTGATAGTGTATAGGGAGCTCTCCAAGGGCTTCCTTACACAGCGGTGTCCGTCAGGGATGCCCACTCTCTCCATTCCTTTTTAACTTCGTGACCTATGAAATAATGAGACGAACGCTAGGTCTCCAGAACCCTGGTGTTCAAGTAGCCTGTGAAGAAAACCTTGTTGATTTGGAATATGCAGACGACATCGCTCTCATGTTCGAAGGGGAGGAGAAGGCGCAAGTATTCTTGGATGAACCGACCCAAGCCATCCCGTCTTTTGTTATGCACTTTGCACTTACAAAGTGTAAGGTCATGCTCTTGGACATGCTGTCATTGAGCGTTCAGCTGTAGCACCCTTCCGGTGCCTAGCTGCCATGCCACCCGATGGAAGCACCACCCTGGGATACCGCCAGGTTGCCCAAGCCTAGACAGGGGAAGTTGAGTGGCGGAGGTCGGATTCGAACCGCGGACCTTCCGGTCAGTAAATTCGCGCCCTAACCACTTGGGCCATCTCGCCCTGGAAGTTGTATTAGTTGTGATAGTAGCGTGACGGATGAGATGAACCCACGAATCTGCAAGGCTTGGGTCGCGTTTGCTAATTTGAGACACTCATAGTGTCAAAGTGGTATATCCCTGAATCTCAAGCAACGTGTGTATCAAGCTTCAGTGTGGGCTGTTTTGTTTTACGGCTGAGACTTTGCTTGTTCGAGCAGCGGAATTCGGACGTCTTCAGGCGTTCAATAATCGTCCCAATACCATACCCCGTGTGGGTTGGTGTCAGAGAACCCGTAACAAGGCAATTGGAAAGTGCGTTTTCGGTTGTGCAACGGGTGCTTCTATTGAAGAATATATCCAGAATTAAAAGTTGCGTTGGTTGGGACATGTGTTGCGTGTGCCTACCCATCGTTTGCCGAAGAAAGTGCGGCTTTCCATGCCCAACTCAGAGTGGCGTAAGCAGAGAGGTGGCCAACCCTTGACTTGGTGGAAGGGAATGAAGTACGAAACGCTTAGGTGCTGTCGGTGCTACTCGTCTTCCAGGATGGGGACCGCGTGATCCCCACTGTGTCTGGTTGTAGGCACTACGAGATATATCAGTGGCGTTATTTTCATTTTCTATCTAGATTACCTGAGTGAATCACTGGAGATATAGGCACCTCGGAATGATTGTAGTAAGATAGCACTAGGCCCCTTCCCCGTCCATCTTTGTCGTTTCCTTTACAATAAGGCACTGAAGCATCGGTGTTGAACACTGATGTCATACTGTCGATGATGATGATGATGGTGGTGGTGATAGGGTTGTGACTGAATTCGGATACACAGAAGCTGTAGCTGAGTGTGTTGCAGGGCGAGCAAGACGATCATTCCTTGTGCTGGAACCTGCGAGGTAGGGTTAAAGAGCGAAAACGCGAAAGTGTAAGAAAGGAGGCAGCAGCAGTAGCATGTTTTCGCTTACCCACCCTGCTGTATGCAGCAATTAATGGAACTGGCTGTTACCACGTGACGGCCGACTGTTAGTTGTAAATCTCATCGTTGTATGTGGGCTGGGATACTGCCGCACATAGAGAAGAGGACGATTAGCGTCCTCAACCAAAGCCTTTGGCCCAAAAGCCTAACCGCAAAGCAGTGGTTTTGGGCTTGAAATGCAACTCTAACCCCCAATCCGGGGGACCACGAGACCTCTACCCATTGATCAACATGATATGAAAGACTGTATCGCGCGGACAATTCCTCCCCAGTATAGCTCAGTGGGTCGCCGAGATGCGCACACTGCCACACCACGGTATGGTCCAATCTTTTCGTGATGGTCCAAACACTCGGGCAAACAGTGACCAATTACCGCTAAGGGGCTTCGTGACAGCTAATAGAGAGTTGGCAGACTCTTCAGTTAGGAGTTGCCATTCTGTCCTGCAGTTATACATTAAAAGTATCGAACCCTTGTTTGTGGAGCTATTTGAACTGTGCGCGCTCCAACGCATGCATCTACACTGCATGGAATACTGAAAAATCCTGCGTGTTCTGGCAGACTCGGAACTGATGTATGCTGTCAGCGAGGTGAACTGGTGAAGTGGGAGCTACGTACGTAAAGGAGCTTTGGACTGCTATAAAACCAAATCGACTGGGTTTCATGACAATCCTATCTCTCTTACGGGAGCCAATACCCGATGTCGACTTCTATTGTTGGGTCCACGTTTACGAAAGCAACAAGATATAAAACCAGAGTATTCACGCTCTCCGAAGCTTAAATGTTGACCAATTTAACCGTAAAAGGGGCTTGAATGTATAGGGTATAAAACGGTAGTAATTACGCTTCTCTAAGGATGCCAAGACGAATCTCAAGTCACATTATACTGCAGTGGTCTCGCGAGGTACACAGGCTGGGGTTTTGTTCAACAATTTTGACCGCATTCAGTTGATGGTTTTTGGTCGGTTCTCCGAGCTTGGCAGCTGATTTCGTCACCATTCGAGGAACCATTTTCAGTGCGCTGAAGATTAATGCACTAAAGCTACCATTATTCCACCACATTATGAATATTAACCATGTTAGAAAGTCCATAAGGGAGAACTAGACAAAAAGATCCGAGCAGTAAGAAGCAATTTGAGGACGGTCGTATTGCCTTGAAAATAGTAGTTTGCAGACATCAACGCGTTTCATTCAGGCCCCCCAGAATGTCCGTATTCATGGAAGCACCGGCACTGTTTTCCCCTGAGGGAAAACATTTAAGGTGGTCACCCGCACGCATTATAGACAACAGCTTCAATGCATGGGTTCCAATAAATGCGCGGTGGGGACATGTCAGTCAATGTCTCTCATCGTTGATGTGTCTTATCTCGAGAACCTTGCCCGCAGAGAGCGGTGTGCATCATTCCAGAAGACCGTCTGCCTCACAGAGCTCTTTTTTGAGTCCTGTGCGAGTGGAAGGGACCGAGAGGTGGACAATGTACGAATTACTTAGTCGGGTGGGCAACTGCCGCCTCCCTGGATGGGGGCCCCGGGACTCAGATCACCAGTGGTTAATGACATTGGCCGAAGTGGCCCAATCGCGCTGTCAGTGACGCTATCACCTTCAGTGCGTAGCTATCCAATTTCTGAACAAACGGAACATGCCTTCGCCTCCAAGGCTTGGTTGTATATTCCACTTTCCCGTTTTCCGGTGACCGAAAGTGTGGCAGCCGAAAACTATGTGCCTATGGCACGCGGTTTATAGCTTATAAGTTGAATTGATTGATTGAGTTTTCCGAAAACCATTCGATTTACTTAGGATTACTGATCTTGCATTCCCTTCGGCCTCTGCCACTGCTTCGAAGACATCAGTGGTTAAGCTGAAAATTTTTAACGTCCTGAGCTCGCATCGACCAGGTTTCTGACTCGTAACAATATGTGGCGTAGCGAAGCATTGCAAGCTCGACCCTTGACAGATAAGCTGGTGTCATGCCTGCACCACACGTGATACATCCTACCAAAACTGCTCTGGTATTTTCGATCTGGTTGGAAGTGTCGTCTCTGGCTCGACCACCTGGCTACATCTAGTCACGTGAACAAGTTTGCCCACCACCTCAATCGGCTCATCCACAAGCTTGAGGCTCAGGTTACAGCCAAACTAGTCTTGCCTGACCTAAAGCTGCCACTGACGTGGTAGTTGGGTTTCTGTGCTGCAACGATCCTGCAGTCACATTAGGAGTCGCATGTTTGCGCCTTACTCCTTGCGCTCCCGGCCAGGCCAAACCCATGCAGTCAAATGGGTCAAACTATTGGGTAACTGACTCTGAGCAAGATCCCTCAAAAAAAACCTAACAACCGCTATCTTTCGATTCAAACTTCTAGACTCCCCTCTTCGTCCCAGGTAACCGGAAGGTATCATTTGCCCCTACAACTCATTCACTGACTTTTCCCCACACGTTCCTATCCCAAGTCCTAATTCAGTTGGCAGTTGCCTTGCATCTAAGCTCCTACCCAATAAAAATGTACCCTTATTAAATTCGAGGGATCTTTTCTACATTGTAGCTTTCAACGTCCGTACCCTCAAATTGGGCAACAGGTAGCTCTTTCCCAACTCTTGTACTCTCTTTTGATCGATGTATGTTGTGTCTCCGAAATACTCACACAACACCTGTTCGGTCATACATCTCAAACTGCTCGGCAATAACCCGGACTCCTTGCACTTTGTCTTTCGTGTGTCTGGTGGTCCTGATGCAGTAGTGTGAGAGTTATGCTTAGCTCCAGGGCTGAGTGCGCTTCACTCGATTGAGTTCCAGTTGACAGCCGCGTTTTCTTGGTCACGCCTGGTTCAATCAAGATAAATTCATGTCGGTATAGTAAATAGTTTGTTTGTCAGCATACGCTCGGGGATGACAGCAGTTCTAGGGACGAGAAAGACAACTTCTGTCGTGATTTTTCACGGATACTCCCGTCAGCGAAAAGCACACATATATCGTGATTCTTGCAGGTAATACGAATGTTCAGTTCCTACTGGATCGTGAAGCACATCTCGGCGGTTGATTAGGAGTTGACGCTCACCGCATATATATTCGGGAGTGACCTCGGTTCTCTTCAGCTGTAGCACTCTTTCGGTGCCTAATTGCCATGCCACCAGAAGGAAGCACGAGCGCTGGGATACTGCCAGGTTACCCGAACCTAGACAGGGGAAGCCGAGAGGCAGAGGCCGGGTTCGAATGACGGACCTTCCCGTCAGTAAACTCGTGTTCTAACCAGTTGAGCCACGTCGCACTGTATGCCCTGTAAAACAATGGAACATATGATGTCAGCAACAAACGTAACTGCAAGCTGAGGAACATCGGTCCGTACGACGAAGAAAGGTCCGCGGTGCAGATTTTCTATCGCAAGTTACTTAGACCTAAGTGATGGATACTGGCGTAGACGCAACTTTCGTCCACTTCGATTTAAGCAAAGCTCTTCTCAAGGTGTCTTCCTGAAAATTCGTCATCCTGGGGAGTTCGTGGGGAAATCTGTTGGGCGGGGGGGGTTATCTCAGGCTCACTATGGTTGTGATATTTGGAGACGGTTTATTAATTCCAGTAAGGAATGTAGGTTAAGTAATGAAATATTTGTGTCGGCATATTGGTCAAGAGTTGGACTGTGGTAATCACGTTAGCTTGAACTGCGACAGCCGTAGGCTTTTTTGAGAGACTAAGTTGTCGTCCTAAGTGCATTATGGCGCCTTGACAATATCTCGGCCGTTGTACAGATATGCGTTTAGCACCGTTACCCACCCTGGTGTTACTGTCAATGGCGGTTATAATCTGGCGGACTGTAATAGGCTCGTTATTGTATCACGGTCATTCCTTCTGTAAATTAAGAGCCGTTACCTATCGTCATGCTCTGGATAGCTTTTGAAAGTGGGCTGAGTGCTCCAAATGCTACAGCTCATTCTTTTTCATGTTATGTATCACACTAAATGGGATCAACCCCTCGGGCAACGATGCGTGAGGAGGATTGAATGTAGTGACCGGTTGACTTTAAATCTGCAGGTGATTCCTGAGAGGTGGTGTTAGGATGCTATGAGTCGTCAGGTTATTTTGATTGGTTTACACCGGACGTCCTACTTTCTATGGTTCCCATACATATGACCTACCACCTGCTGACTCATCAACTAATATTTTTTTCTGGTAGCAAGTTCGATTCTAAGGTTCAAAAGCAGTGTTGGATCTCCACCATCTAACTAGCTCTCAGCAGCTAAATCTATTTCCTCCAGCCTGCTTCGGGAAGGAGAGCATGTCACTTTTCGGGACCCTGAAACGATACTACTGGAGAGAGAGATGAGGGAACCTATTGCTTCCATGGGGACAAATTACCGGACCACCATCAAAACCAGAAGGCTGTGCTTAAGCCCGTCCACCCGTTGTTAGCACGCGTGGTCATTGAGTGGAATTGTCTTTCAGACCCACCTGGCACGAGAAAATCTGTCACATGAACCCTTGTTGTAACCCAGTCAGTCATTTTCACAAAGTATCCCGCCTAATCTCGTCCCGATGGTACCGACGCGTCCACACCAACTGATGTTACGATTACCTGTGATGTCTTGTCTAGCTGAGTCTCGCTGACAATTTCAGCATGATTAAATTCTGAGAAACAAATACGTAATTCATTACAGTATTCAAGCCTTGCGTTCGTCGTAGAATAGCAGCTGTTGGTTAGGGACTACCTTTAGGCACACCGATGATGTCGGAATCTTTTGAGAATCACATGCATTGTCTGTGTTTCATTGCAGATGCCAGCTCCAAAACGGCTACGGGAGCTCGTACGGGACATACGATCAGCCAGAACAGCGGCTGAGGAGCGTGCCATTGTTAATCGAGAATGTGCTCTTATACGAGATAGTTTTCGGGAGGAGAACAATGTCTACCGTTGTCGGAACGTCGCCAAGCTGTTATACATTCACATGCTTGGTTACCCAGCTCATTTTGGCCAGGTAGATTCGTCTGCATGAACCTGTGATTCCCTTCCTCTGTTTGACAATTATCCTTGCACTTATTTTGCTTGCTGTTTACTACGATTCAGGTCGTTTATGCACTTATCCAATCTGTAGAGCAGTACGTAACAGGTATGTGTTGTGACTTGATTGCTAGTGCAACTCTGTATCGGTCCCTTGGCTTCCTGCTCCACCCACTATGGTATATCAAAAGGCGCGGTAGCTCTACACAGCCCTTTCATGGAGACAAAGGAAAATGATCACAACTGTGTTCATAGGGTATTCACAGAGTGTTCCACAAGGTCGTGCCAGAATCTCCGTGAGAGAGCGAGGAGCGTCGAGTAAAAGGTTCTTGAACCGGATTGGCTGGCATTCTGGCCATTCAGGGCATGCCTTCGTTTGGCCCGTCCTGCACGTGACACATCCGTCCAAATGATGCGTTCGGTTATTAGGGACGACTGGCCTCCGTACAGTATGACAAGCTAACGCAAAAGGCAAGTGGCTACTAACTGACTTATTTGATCACCCTTACACGTGACTGATATTTCTGCTGGATATTCCACCTAACCAACTGTAATGTTGAGCATCTTACTGCATATCCGAACTGTCCAGCTGAAGTTTATCTGTCCTTGTGGTCTGAGATCATGTTGGTTGCTTGTTGTAAGGGTGCTAGACCAATCCTGCATTCAGTGGTGATGGTTGCGGATGACAGATCACGTCTTTGTTTTTCGACTGGCCTACTTAATGCCATCTTTGTTAATACTAATATGAATTCATTCTGCAAGTTATTCATGTGCATGTTCTAAATGTTTCCGGCACTTTGCACTTTGTCAACAGTCTCCGTTGATTTGGATGCGCCACCAGCTGCTTCAAAGCATTTTCACTTTATTCCTTCTGTGGAAAAGAGGGTATTTAGTGTAGTCTGCTTTTTTGCCCATTCGATGTTTGAGGATGGGTGGACAAGGAGCTGCACGGTTTGCTATGTGCTTTATATCTACAAACTGTACTGTGCTGCTAGAGGGCTGCGTGGGATCAAACTCGGACCCAATGCTTGCAGGCCATTCAACCTATTTGGTAGATAAATTCATTTACCTGAACCGAATTAGCGGTGCTAAGGAGGGCTAGATGGATGAGTTACTCATCGTCCCTCGTCCCACCCGCGGGGTGAGACATGTACTCTGCATGCTAGATGATCGTCTGATTCGCGGAGCTCTTTTCGCTCGTCCCTTTTCTGATCGGAAGCGACTGAGAAATGGACAGTATGAACTGGCAACAAACTATGAAAGTACTAGCCAATAAACTTAGTTGGGCCGACAGCTGGCGCTGCGCTGAATGGGAACATCGAGACTCAACTCACCAGTCATAATGGTATTTGCAGTTAGGTCTAATCTTGCAGTGAGTGGCGCTCATATTAACCTGTCATCTTCAGTGCGTAGCTGCCCAGTTTCCAGAATTAACTGGTCATGCCACTCCCTCCAATGCAAATCCTCGCTCTCCCATTTCCCAGTGAGCAGAACTGTAGCTGCCAGAATCAAAGTACCCTTGGTACGTGGTTTATAGCTGATGAACTGACCTCTTTCTTGTTCGCGTTCACATGGACCCTAGACGGCAGAACGGACTCCATTACGTTGTTTTTTCTTCGAGTATATTTTGATTGGTCTATGCGGCAATCAGCCAAAGCAACACGAAAAATCCTTTACCGAAACTTTGAAAGGAGCTGTTTGCCTGATTTGAAGCGGAAAAGGTATTGATGAGTGAAGATGGTGTTTTTGTTTATCCTGTTCGAAATGAATAATAACAATAGTCCATGTGTAACATCCCTAGCTGACATGCCACCCGAAAGAAGCACGAAGGAAGATGTCGGGTCCCTCAAACCTACAAAGCAGTCGAGATATCAGGATCGGAACCATGGACTTTTCACTTAGAAAGTTCGCATCCGAACCACTGAACTGTCTTGAGCTCTTACCGTGTTTGGGGAAAACGTTAACCACACGCTTTACGACATCAAAACCAATTTGCCGTCTCCGAACGTGAACAGCAGTCCACTAGCATTCTGGACAATACTGCTCTACTGCTATTAAGCTATGAAGAAGAGTTTATTAGAAAGTGAAAGTGACGGACAAGAAAAGCTCTATAGCCTGGGTAAACAGAAGACTTCTACAGTTTCAAACAAGCTTAAAGTGAACATATATAAGTATTCTATTTAATTGAACTAATGTCAGGGAGACTGACGAAGCCATCTTATTAACTCTACCTAGTGTACGTCCAGCGCACAATGACCGGTAAATGTAGTCTTTCCAGCCCAGCGGCGTGCTTCTCATTTGATGTGTTTTCGCGACGCCTGCAACGGTCCTTTGTCTTTTGTATCATCATCCATTGTGTACGCAAATATACGGTGGTCTGAAACAGCATGTGGGTATTCAGGCTAGAGTCCTTGAGCTGAAGCGAAAAGCTTGACTCAAATTGACCGATGTTATGACCAATCAGAGTGTGCCTTTGGGTCACCGAATGGATATGACGTTTGGTTCGGCGGCGGGTTAAGCGTAGTTCTAGTGCTAATCTATCTCCACGGGCATTTTTTGTGTTGTATAGCTAGACAGTTGAGGGGTATTGGCTCAAAACCTGCCTTTTGATGTGTGCTTTGACTCGATCCAGATAGATTTCAGAATGTGCTTATTCCATTCTGTCTACATGTACACATTGAAGTGGCGTCAATTTACGCATATTCTCTCTTACCACTAGTTGGAATGTCTCAAGTTAATCGCCTCGCCACGCTTCACCGACAAACGTGTGGGCTATCTCGGTGCTATGTTGCTTCTAGATGAACGAACAGATGTACATTTGCTGGTTACGAATTCTCTGAAAAAGTAAGTTTCTACACAACTAATTCGACCAGTGTTGGCGTTTGAATCTGTTGGCTGCCTTACTTGTTTCACAGCATTGCATTGTTTTGTCAGGAAAGAGCCCATCTTTGCCCCACCCCACCCCCATCCGATTCGGGCAGCATAGTACCCATTGAAATGTGTGGATTCCAAATTACCGGAATGGAGAAAAACGTATCCACGTTTTCCCACCACAATTCGCTTTCGTTGTAAAACCAATCTTTAATTCAGAAAATCAGTATTTTGAGTGAGGGCTACTTTTGGCGAAACCGATTGTCGAATTTGTCGGTGATGTGTCCGTAACCGACCGACTGAATATCATCTTCATTACCGGATTTACCGTCTCAAAAGAATCAGACCACGACGCACTGCATATTTGAAGGCATTCAAGATTTGGAGACGCCCGTATGGTTTAGCTGCCGGAAAGTCAGATGGAGGCTGAACTCAGTCCGATGAACGCGCTTGAAAACGAAATTCTGGTGATATATGGGGAGCTCGACGACAGCTCTCTGATTATGGGTTCAAGTCCGTGTCGAAGACTGTCATCAATTCCCAGGCCCCAGAGACCAACACTTATGGATTACCCCGTATCACACATAAGCTGGGTTTGGTGCATTGAGACTTTAACAACTGTCAGTGTTCTACACCTGAGGTAGAAAAATTGTGCTCCAGATCTTTGCCACCACTGCCGCTTGAATTTCGAGGATATCCTCTGCTGGCCCATTGTGGGTCTGCGAAAAGTTACCAGATTACTGGTTGTAACTCTCATACCTAACAAAAAGATCTTGAAATATCGTTTATTTGTCTGTACAGTCGTACTTTTGAAATTTTTTTAAGCCCATGGTAGCTCAGCTTTTGAGGCACGAAACTGCTTACCGGTAGGTCTGTGGTACGAGCCCAACCCTGGTATTTTGATTGCTCTTGTCAAGGCGTGGGCTCACGGAAACATGGCGATGTGCCATCGAATGATGGCGGAACGATTGCAAGCATATGCTAAGCTCAGTGACTAGACCAGCACACAATGAACTCACTCAGTCTAGCACCATTTTGCATCATCGGTAATTGTCTCCCCTTTTTTCCAAACGGCAATTTGATTTGCATTGAGGGAACTCACGATGACCCCCTTCAGTTATGCTGAAAAGTTATTGTTTGGCTGGTTCAGTCGTCTGTTTTCTTTAGCACAGTGGCTTGTTTTGATTGAGTTATGTTTACCGATGATCGTAATCCCACTAATGAGTGGAGCCTCTAGACCGCGTAAACACATGAAGAAAATTTGCGACGAACACGTCAATATGCGCTGTGCAAAGTTTATAGATTGTTGTGCGATTTACCCGGGAATTGAGTAGTGATCTAAGATGCCATCGATAACAATCCACACGAATCCTCCACAGAGCCCTCCATTCAGACGTGGCCATGACGACGGGGCATATGACTTGTAAGATGCTTATTTTAGTTACTAACATTGATCATGTAAACGGACGCTTCAACTTTTTGGTCCGAGCCCGCAGTTAAACCCAATGGTCTACTGTGATTGATTGACCGTCCGAATCAGCGATATCCACCCTACTGCAGGCCAGCTACAGTTTCGAATTTCCATTTCCCCTTTCCACAGATCTCACGCATTTTCCTTCCCTTTTTTCTTCCAAGTGATCTCAATCACCCGACAACCTACGTTGTCAGTTTGGCACTGTGTACGCTGGGCAGCATTTGTTCGGCCGAAATGAGCCGCGATCTTGCTGGAGAAGTCGAGAGGCTCACCAAGTCGTCAAATTCGTACCTGAAGAAAAAGGTAATCTTTAACAGTCCGTTGTCACTGCGTAAGCACTGGTTGATCCCGAGTTAACTTCTCCCTATTAAGTTGAGCACTTCCGAGGTCGATGTTGACCACAGTTTCGAATGTCACATCTATTTGGCTATCATTTAGCTTCACGTACAAACACGATATGAAGCCCCAACGGGGAAGCTCCTGAGTACAGACACTGTTGCTGAGGAAATATTTTTTACCCGTTAAACTTTCATGGTTTTCTTTTTCTGGGAAACACCCTTTCCTCGACCCGACCGGAAGACACAACAATGTTGCTGATTCATATCTACCATGTGACCATGACAGTATATGACTCGAGTTGTGACAACCTGACAGTATCCCAGCTGTCGTGCTTCCTTCGGGTAGCATGACACCTAGGCACCGGAAGGGTGTTACGGCTGAGAGATTTTTTTGTGACAGACTTCTGAACTCTCACGATGACCTATGTTCATCGAGTTCCAAGTAATGTGTTGAAATACATCTTTGTAGTCTGATATTCCGGATTTTGGCTTTATCACGGTACAAACGGTGTTCGTTTTAATGATCTCATGACATGGGTGTAGCACTAGCTTGTCACAGATGTGCAATGTTGTCGGAAATCAGATTAGACAAAGCAAATTAAACCAAATGGTCTATACAGATAACAGTTTAATCTTCATCCCGGCATTGTGCACAAACGAACGGTCTATGTCCGATTTATGCGCCTTGGCAACAACACCAACTTCGATGCGGGTCTTGTTTGAGAGCCTTTTTCACGAAGATACATAGTGCGTCTACAGATAATTCCAGCCATTGTTGCTGGACTTGTACAGTCGTGACAATATTGTTAGCTGATTCGGAAGAGATTCCATCTTTTCATTTTGTTCTAGCCGTGATCCTTGTGCACCATTGATCGAATACCTCCAGTTTTTGTATTTCCTCGCACCTACAGGGCGTTTCTCGAGTGATTAGAATTGTAACATAATTGTGTTTGTTGATAAAACTCACCCTGTTGAAACTAACATCTTTGCTTATGTTTACGCGATAGCCGTGATACAATGACGCATAAGATATACAAAGGAACCGTATGCAATCCATGGGTACTCAATAATAGTGCACAAACGAAGTGCACTTTTGCAGCTACTGATGCTCGGCTGTACACTTTCCAATCGAGAATTGTGTATGGGAAATTGAAAAGGGAGTAGGTGGATTCACGGAATCATTCTGCTATGGCATGCCTCCCATCCCTTCGTGTTTCTAATCTATTTCATCTGAATTAGATTGCTCTGTAAAAGGTAACGGACTTGGTTACGTTCAGCCATATTTGGTAAGCTATGAAGGGACGACATTGGTTGTTCCTTGTCCACAGTAATCAGCCCAAAAACAGCAGATATTTTGGCCGTATGGTCTCTTTTGAGGATAGCGTTCTCTTTTACGTTGGTGGAGGTATGTGCCGTCTGCTGTGACCGAACCAACGCTTCATTCAACGCGTTTTCCTCATCTGGAAGATGCTGAACTGAGCAAAAATGGCCGAGGATCTTGAGGTGCCTACTTTTAGGCCAGTCCTTTCGGTCGCAATTTAAATGTGCCTGTCTGACTAAAAACCGTGTCGCAACCACAGAGTAAGTTTTGGTACTTACGGGTTTCCTGAAACACTCGGACGAAATAACGCGAATGACTTAAAAATTCGCGCGTCACTCTTTACCAGGAATATAGATGTTTGGTGGGTTCAACCGGATATTCAGAAGAAAACCGGCTGGTTTTTCCTCGAGCGGACTAAAGAGTGCATTGATACAACAGCTGTGACCGACAGCGGCCGTTTATGTGTCGTGCTGACTGAGAAGCTTGACTAGCTTGTGCACCTAATCGATCCGACAACATTTCCATGCCTCTGAGAGTCGTTTCTGTTGGTTAGAGATGTCTGTCACAGCTGTGACCGATGCTGATTGGTCAAATGCGTAGAAACAAAATGAATGTTTTGACGATACACTCATGGAACTCGGACTACCTCACTGACCCGGAATCTATTTGCACACATCTATGCAAATGTATCCTTTTGTCCACACGCTCCTATCATCTTTCAGTTCAACTCTTGCCTTTCCATTGGTTGGTACAGGCCGCTCTCTGTGCATTCCAAATTATCCGCAAAGTTCCTGACCTTATGGAGATGTTCATTCCATGCACACGCTCGTTATTGAACGATAAAAACCACGGAGTCATTCTGGCATCGGTCTGTTTAATCCAGGAAATGTGTGAACGCAGTCCGGACACATTGATCTACTTTCGTAAAGTAAGTATGGATAAAGTGTACACTAGCCCATATCTGATCCTGCTCCGCGTGACTGTCTGCATTTATTTGTTTCATCGGGTATGGTCTACCGTTAGTCCATTATCCGCACTACCATTTTTACAAATATTTCGTCAGAACTGCACTTCTTACACCTTTTTCAGCAGTTGTTCAATTTATGGGTCGTGGGAACCACTTTAACCTCTTTTGTTCGTTTGGGTGACTTGCGCTTGTTTTTCACCAGTGATGCTAATATTCTTCCAATTCCTTTTTTTCGCAGCAGTTGGTTCCTATGCTGGTTCGAACTTTGAAGAATCTCATCATGACCGGTTACTCACCTGATCACGATGTGAACAAAATTAGTGACCCTTTTCTGCAGGTAGGTGGAAAATGCGTTAGCCAACTTTACCTGTCGGAGGCTTTCTTTGATCCTGTTCCAACTTTTTGTTAGCCCAATATGTTCATGTCACGCTCCTAATGGGGCGATATGGTTCAAGTGGTTAGAGCGCGAATTCACTGACTGGCAGGTCCATCGTACGAACCCGACCTCTGCCTCTCGACTCTCCCTGTCTAGGCTTGGGTAACCTGGCAGTATCCCAGCCCGCGTGCCCCCTCTGGGTGGCATGACAGCTAGACACCGACAGGATGTTATAGCTGAACGACTATTTTATTTTACGTTCCTAATGGAAATTGAGCCTGAAGCGCCATCAGCCGTGTGAATGTATATGGGGTCGCCAGAACGACGATGAGCCTTCTCCTTTTTTCCACATTTCCTTCAATGGCTAGATAAATCACCATGAACAACATGAATGGACAGTGAGGCGGGCAGACGTTCCCTTTCTGTCCACTCTAAAGAAGTTAGGGCTTTGAGAATAGACCTTTTAGTCGTGTTGCAGTAAACCGTCACTATCAACGCTGTTGTTGCTTTATGTGATGTGATGATGGTAATGGTACTACATTCGTGTGCACTCAACATTCTAGTTTGAATTTTCTTATATGGTGAAAATTCGCCCTATGGGTGCGTAAATCTTTCAATGTGTTACTTGGCCAGCAAAGTGGGACACATTTCTCACCTTTCGGTGCGAGATGGCCCAAGTGGTTAGAGCGCGAATTTACTGACCGGAAGGTCCGTGGTTCGAATCCGACCTCTGCCACTCGACTTCCCCTGTGTAGGCTTGGGCGACCTGACAGTATCCCAGCCCTCGTGCCTCCTTCGTGTGGCATTGGCAGCTAGCACCGAAAGGTTGGCTAAACACAATGACTGAATGACTTATTTTCTCACCTTTCGTTCCGAATTCTGGTTGGAATATTTTTGTAAGTTAGGTAACCGCGCATTCCATCTGTATTTGTCTCCTTTTTCCCCGGTTTCAAAACTATAGGTCAAGATTCTTCGCCTCATGCGCGTTCTGGGCCATGGAGACAAGGCAGCCAGCGAAGCGATGAATGACATCCTTGCTCAGGTTAGTTTGATTCTCTCTCAGGCCATAGATATGCCGTCGGCGATCTGGAACACACTGGTCTATCCCCAGGGTCCACTCAGCGTGGCTTTTTCCAGTGTACTACGTAGGCGATCTCTCTTAATCGACCCTTCCCTCCTATCCACACACTGGACAACCAGCGTGAAATTTATGATGATCAGTCGTGTAGCTTCACCCCTGATTGCCCCGAGGTAACCGAACCAAACTAATCAATCACAACTAAGTGGTTTCGGCGAGCACTTCGTCGTGCGTTCTGTTTGAACAGGGTCCTATTCTTTGGTGGTTCCCAGTTCTCACAGTCGGGTCACCACATCGGGTGGTTAGGAGTAGAATGAGGGCTCCGCACCACCGTTCAGCTGACTAGCAAATAGAAGCGCCATTGGTCCGTATGGATTTACTTTCAGTCTTCTATATCGTTTTTCCGAATGCTAATCGACGTCTTATATCAGGACATCCAAGTAAACCATTGTACAGCTAGACATACCTGTGTGGTACTGAAACTAACTGTATGCTATGTGCGAAGAAGTTGGTGCAACCGTGGATCTTGGCGTTCGCAAGATACGTTTGTTTTCAAACTGTAGTTACTGTCACTATCAGTTGGCTCAATCTAAAATTATTACCACTTTAACTGACATGTGAAGTCCTTTAAAACCCCGATAGTACGCTTTTTATCGGTATTCTTTTCATTTGTATGACTGTTCAAAAACTCACTTGAATTTGAGTCCATCGCGCTCACAGTTTGTTGAACTGTAGTCATTCTAAGGTAGCCCTCAGACAGACAATGTGCTCGGTGCGTGTCTTGAGCAGCCCGCAGAGGACTAGCTGATATGACAACACTGATGATCGCCTTCATGAAAATATCTTCCTCGTTCACATATTGCTTGCGAGAAGCCATGCGCCTCCTATTTTTTCCGAGATAGCTCGGTGTTTAAGACACGAGCTTACCAACCGGAAGGTTTGTAGTTCTTACCCAACGCCAACGTCTCTACTCCTCCGATCTAGGGTTGGATAACCCAGCAGTATATCAGCCCCCGTGCCTCCTTCGGGTGGCATGGCAGCGGGGCGCCCATAGTGTGTTACAACTGAACGACTATTACTCATAGTTATTCTCCTTCCCGTAGGCCAGGCTGTCGTCGTAGCTCTAGCCTCATACGCTTACCACAAAAAGATGGGACTTCTTGTTTACGGGCCAGATAATTGGAGGCTCTTTTGAGAGGATTCATGTGCTACCTTATGATTACCACGCTAGATCATCTTTCTTGAGTTTCGGTTTCAACCTCCCATCTAACTTCGCATTACCATGTAATAGAAAACATGCGCTCGTGACCACAGTTGTTTATCGATGGCCTCCATGTCTTCTTTCAAACTTTCAGGTCGCCACAAATACGGAGACCAGCAAAAATGTGGGACATGCCATCCTTTACGAAATCGTTTTGACTATTATGGGAATCGAATCTGACCCTGGCCTACGGGTAAGCGTGCTTTGTTTGTTGTCCGCTGACGCGCTTGCCAGCGAAATATCTTCCACTTCAACTATCATTTTTGCTGCTTTTAATCGTTGATGACGGTTTTATTCGGCTAGTTTTTCTTTACGTTCGCCGTGCGAATTGTTCCATCTAGTCTATAATCGATTACTGGAGTTGGTGGTTCCGCAGTTTGTGACTCACGTGAACGTGTTGTTTCGTGTTTGACACGCACAATCACTCATGGTGATCTAGGAATAACACTCGTCAAACCCACACCGCCCTGTTATCTCGACCACTTATCCGTCGGCAAGTGTGTATTCATGTGTGGCACAATTTGCGCAAGTTATTTCAATTTTCACAACGGCAAGTTATAAATTTATGGAACCTCGGGAATGTCTGCGGCAGTTTTTTCGATCGTCCTGTGTCCTCTCTCTCCGCCAGTACCCTGGCTATATAGGCTGGATGATTCCGTATTCGTTCTTCACTTACACTCGAACCAGTATGCGTAAAAGAACAGTCCACTTCAACGGAGTCGATTCGAATCCAAGAAGACGTGACAATGACTGGGCCACTGATATGTCGGGCAGTTGCGCCACCAGCGGAAAAGATGGCACTGGCTTGCATGACCCAATTTTGAGTCCTATACTCTACCTGACCACCTTACAGAAGGCCCTTCAATACAGACCTAGATGTTCTGTTTAGTGTTGGTTCTCATAGCATATCAAAGCGAGTCCGTCGTATGCGTGAACTGGGCGTTCGAACCCCCATTATCTGCGCTTACGCTAAGCTAAAAAATACACATGCTACTTGCCTGTGTTCAAAAACAGGACCTGGGTTTTAACGACAACGCTGAACAGAAATAATGTAACGGCACTCTTATTTGGGCAGCCTCGCTAAAACCTCATCTCGCTACAACCCTAGCTCGCTGTCACCTGTCGTCGGAAAAGTGAATCGGTGTATTACAACAAGTCTTAGTCATGCAGATGACCGAAATCCGGTTTTCTTGTTTATCAGTTAAAAAAGTCAAATAATCCTGTGAAATTCGTCCCGAATTTACTCATTTTGCTAGCCGAATCTAACTGCCTCCCGCTTCAAGGCTTGCCGCCAAGTAAAACTGTTCAACCTTGATGTCGTCCGTGTTTCCCTTGCTAACTAATGACATTCATTCGTGCGCGAACCACGATTAAATCTCCCTTCCTCGCACAGGTCCTCGCGGTGAATATTCTCGGTCGTTTTCTGTTAAATCCGGACAAGGATATCCGCTACGTTGCTTTGAACACATTGCTACGCGTCGTTCATGCTGATTGTAAACCGGTACAACGGCATCGCACAACCATCATAGACTGTCTGAAAGATCCAGATGTCTCCATTCAAAGGTAAATGGTTATTTTGCACTTTTCGCCCCGATGGGTTTTCGCCCCTCATTTGCCAGTTTGTTCACTGAATTTCCGGAAATTCCGTATGCATACCAACGAGTCGGAAACAACCCATGATTGCTTCATTGAATGATCCATTTGGTACTCAAACGAATAACAAAAACTTGTCCCCCCATTAGAGGCGCGCTGATCGGTTTAGCAGTACTGGCCCGCAGTTTGGTAGTCTTCACTGGTGTTATGGTGGTTAGCGGTTTGACATACTGGTCATCCAATTTCGTTGGAGAAGACGCAAATTCACCTTGTACTGTTGTTATCAATGTTACATTATTACCAACTCAGAAGCGCACAGGTTTCCCTACTTCATCTGAAGTCGCTTAACTACTTATGAACCGACGGACTTATGGTAACTCGTCCGAACAGGTCTATCAGAAAATACGTCGTGACTGTGATCGCTACAGTGGTCTGCTGTTCTATGGTCTGACCTAACCAAACATTGCTAGTGGTGATCAGGACGTTTTTTATGTAGATGTTTAGACAGAGCTTCTTGGTTCATTGATTTATGGAGACCGCGGATTTATTTACACTTAGGCCACAACAAGTGAACTGGAACGTGTCAGTCTGGTGACGCACAAAGTCGTAGCCCATCGTGTTCGCTTGTCATATGTATGGGGGGATGATTACGTACAATTTGTCACGATCCTTGTTACCTAATTAGATAATAGCTTACATAACTTTATGCACAAACGCTTTTTTCGTAATTCAGTGTGATTCGACCCGTGCAACGGTATCGACTAACAAGGCGCAGTCAACTAATCGAATCAGTCGAATTTGTAGACCGCCAGTTAATCTACTTCTTCATTCATCGTATGAGAGAGTCAACCTGTATAGAACGTTCTCTCAGGTCTTTTGTTGGGAAGATTATTTCCGAGGCACGGTTTTTTTCAACTCAACTCCTAAAAAACCGTCGAGGAGGCGGTTTCTGATCTAACAGCTGGCTGGTTTACCATTTAAAAAAAGGTGTCGTTCAGCTGTAGCACCCTTCCGGTGCCTAGCTGCCATGCCACCCGGAGGAAGCACAAGGGCTGGGATACTGCCAGGTTGCCCAAGCCTAGACAGGGGAAGTCGAGTGCCGAATGTCGGGTTCGAACCACGGACCTTCCGGTCGGTAAATTCGCGCTCTAACCACTTGGGCTATCTCGCCCCCTAAGGTGTAAAAAAGGTGTCACAATGGGAATACCCTTTGCACTGTCCTAGATATACTGGTGGACGGTTAACTGGTAACGGTCTCTTTGAACGGTTAACTTCATACATGAAAATAATCGCGCCACCCGTCACGAAGGAACTTGACCTTACCGTGTTGTAGCAGGTACGACCCATTGAGCTATACTAAGGGTCTCCTTGCGACACTTACACATTCCCTCATACCAGGTTGGCCAATTATTTGAGGTCTCACCACGTCGTGGGTACAACCATGCTTGCGGGCTTGTTCTCTAAAAGGTGACCCGAACCTCTGTCAGATGGGAAAAGTCGCTCTTTCGAAAAACTCTCGGCAGTTATTCTGGGTCGTTTGCTCGTGGCAAACGAGAAAGAGGCG
The DNA here is from genome assembly GCF_000715545.1 of Opisthorchis viverrini. Classification (NCBI taxonomy): domain Eukaryota; kingdom Metazoa; phylum Platyhelminthes; class Trematoda; order Opisthorchiida; family Opisthorchiidae; genus Opisthorchis; species Opisthorchis viverrini. Next base: position 496,507 of record NW_008752005.1, on the reverse strand, counting down.
TTTCCGTACCGAGTGAGGGGTAGTTTCTTGATGTCTACAGGTGATACAGTAGGCTAGCATTTGATCGTTGCACACAACATCGTTGGCAACGCTATCGAACTGACGGAACCGATACAAGCTGGAATGATGTTCTTATCCGAGACGCGCGTCATTGAATCACCTGACCATGTCCTTCATCGTCGACACACCGGCATTCTTGCCCATTTGTAACCCGATTCAGCCGTCCAAATCGTGGCACTTTAGTGCTGTCAAAGGAATTCGCCGAAACGATGTTGTCAACCCATTTATCTGCTGTTACATGAAATGCATCTCGTGTACACACTATCATCCTGTACTTTGCTTCGTCCACTAAGTTTGAAGACTGTTTTCGTAGAAATTCTTCCGCTAGTTACGGGTGCACTCGATGTGGCTAAGATGAACACTTACCATTCTTCAGCTTTTTATCAACTTCCAACTTTCAAAGAGTGTCCATATCCCTGCACAGACCAAGCTTATTTACGTGGATAGCCAGAATTTAGTGTGGAATCCAGCTGGGACCAACGTTTCCCAGCATATCCCGAAAAATCTCCCCTCTTGTTTATCTTTGTAATGTACTGCTCATAAGCTTGCTGAAAATTCGTCGACAGCCCACGACCGGTTTCGCCCTTCTTGGGGCTCATCAGGTAGGCGCAGTCCCCGGTTTTCCGTCAACCTTATGTTCTACTTGAAACCAAATTGCACGAAATTAGCGAATATACACTCAGCTGCAAACTAATTTGGTTCTTTCGAGTGACTCACCTGGAACCCAGCTCAATCTCTCGTTTATGATGTTCTCAGGCTCCCCTCTTGCTGTTAGCACAACTACCAACCGAGTATTCCCACACCATCACTTTTTACTACCCTTTGCAGACGCGCGATCGACTTGTGCTTCGCACTGATCGATGGTACCAACGTTCGTCTAATGGTAAAGGAGCTCCTTCTGTTCTTGGAGAGATGTGATGCCGAATTCAAGGGCGACGTGTGTTCCAATCTGGTTTTAGCTGCAGAAAAATATGCACCGACCAAGCGTTGGCATATCGACTCGATGTTGAGCCTACTGAGCACGGTTAGTTGTGTTTTTTTAATCTCAAGTAAAGGTCGAAGTGCATAATACCACTGTATAAAATTTTATTGAACCGCAAATAATGCATAGGAGATTCTAGTGACTCCTGTATCGTCGTCGATATGGGCTGCGAGAAGTCACGGATTCGAATGACGTCCCGAAGTTTTGCTTCTGTTTTCCTTGTTTTTTTTTAGACTGGGAACTAGACGGCGCATTACTTTGGTAACCCTTTTGTCTCCCTTAAAATTACGCCCATTCACGCGACTGATCCAAATCGCTCCATGTTTTATTTTTTCTCTTGAACGGTATAGACTGTGAGCTACATATTGGTGGCACATCCTCCGTACAACTTTGGTAGAATCAACTATTACGAGCCATCTCAACTGCTCCGGTCTAGGCTTGAGGAACCTAGCAGCATCTCAGTCCTTGCGCAAACTTCGGATGGCGTGAAAGCTAGGCACCGGAAAGGTCTTACGGCTGAACGCTTATTACGGCCATTACTAATTAGTATTTGAAACAATCTTATAAAAGTCTGCCCTTATATATATACCATCTTGTCAGCATCCAAACTAATTGGTTGAGTTGGGATGCCATCCCAGGAATATATGAGCTAAAAAGCTCGTCTAGTACAAGATAGGCACCTGTGTATGCACAGGTTTATCCCAGTCACTCAACAAACCAATCCCGTGGACTAAATGATTCCTCTTCCTGGCGATTTTGCATTCTGAGGTGCGTCTTGGCTTTGGTGATTCAACGGTATTCATCACCGTCCACGTCGCGACATTTGTTAGACGGATTTCCGCACGAAAACCGCCTTACTCCTCACAAATAAGTGCTGCTACGGCCAAGTAGCCTATCCCGCACCCCATTGACCGGAAGACTGGGTTACTTGCTGGTTCAACATCAAGGCGAGCTCCCAGTACACGACTGTGTAATTTCGCTCGCTTGTCTAACATAGTGGCGATCCTCGTGAACTGGACAGGCAAATTATCCTTCAGTTCATCTTGAACGGACACCTCGTTTGACAAAGTGGCCCCTATCCATAAATGTCCTCCGGGGTTGTGTCTCAGAATGTCTATTAATGAGTACGTTCAATAGATCGCAACGTGATACTGGTTCCAGACTAAACATGGACCAAATGGTTGTTTATTTAACTCGACAATACTGAGCTAAGGCTTAGGTCGTTTTTCTGAGTAAGCAGGGCATCCTCTTGGGTTTTGGAACCCATTTCCGTCCGTAACTTTCTCCCTTACGTTGTTTTGGACTGAGCGGAGATTAGGGCGGCATATTGATTGTTGATCGGGCGACTGTGCATCTGTTTTCTGAGCTTAATGATCAGTTTGCAAACGTTCTTGCGCTATCATCAGTGGCTTCACTGACTTTACTGCATTACCTCACCCGAATTCGATCAGAAACATGACACTTGAAACGGATAATTTTCGCTCTGAAAGGCCAATTTTCGTTTAGCAGCTGCTTGGTTTGGTTGTTCGGTTGTATTCAAGGCCTTGTTTTTATTTAGCAAACAAGTCACAGTTCTCCCTTAGTTATCGATATTTCTACCTAATCCTAAGCCATCAGTTTTTATGGTTGTCCAACTCCAACCACTCGAAGTTCTTGCTTTTTACGAATCTTCACTGTTCTCCCTTGGGTGCATTTTCCCTCCCGCCTGCATCTAGACAAAACAGTTTTATCGTGGATGATCGTCTTGCCTGTTCGGTGTTCTCAGTATTGCCGAATACGGCGCCACCTTCTACACAAAGCAGTCCTTTAAAAACAAACCTCCATGAACAACGACAGAGTTGTCTGATACCATCAGAGGTGTCTAAACCCAACCTCTATAGGCGAAAAACGGTTAATTCACCATGGTTTAAAGTCATTCTTGTGCATACACAAAACTATAATAACAACTGGAATATGTAGTAGATCAGTTTGAGCGTCCGGCACCGTGCACATCAGTCGGTGCTGTTGAAACTGTGACTTTTAAATAGTTTTCCCCAATGTATAAAGCAACGCTCGTTGCTCGTTTGGCCCCGTGTCATTGAGCTGTAACACCCTTTCGGCGCCGAGCCGCCATGCCACCCGAAGGAAGTACGCGGGTTGGAATACTGCAGGGTCACCCAAACCTAGGAAGAATCAGTCGAGATGCTGAGGTTGGACTCGAATCACGGACCTTCCGGTCAATAAGTTAGCGCTGAGCCATCCCAAAGCTCGCTAATCACTTTCATACGTGTCCGCCTGAAGTTTATCAAATCATCGGTATGTCAGACTAATCCTTCCGCCCCGTTAGAATGTGTCAAGAAGCAATCATGTGCTGAGACCATTTTGTGGGATAACGCTTGAGTCAGTTGGTGGATGGTTGAGTGCAATTTCACTCGGACTTTCGATCGGCCAGCTGGATGTTATAGCTAGTAACAAACGAAATCGTTTCCCCATTCATCTCAAAACATTTTGCATCCGTTACGTCACAGTTTTGGCAACACCATAAGTGAGATGGGCAACGTTGATGAAAAAGTGACATGAGTTTTACAGTGTGGGGAAAAGGAGTTTGTAAATATACTTCGAAAAATGCTTTCATTTTCATACAAATTTGGTCTTGACAACAGGCTCAACTGAATTCAGCTGAATCTCTCGTTTATGATGGAAGACTTAGGTGCTACTGAAAAATTCATTTTCACCAGGTGATGACCGTAACAGAGGGCAGGTATGGAAAAACACTATCCGGTCTCATAACTTTTTAGACCCCGATCCAATCGAACTTATTTCAGTGCCCATGTTCTTCTCCGACCAGGATATACATTTCTGTGTCAAGTTGTCATCGTTTTACTTATCCATAGGCTGGAAACTACGCGCGTGACGACGTCGTGTCCTCGCTGGTTGCGCTAATTTCACAAACACCAGATCTGCATGCGTACGCAACTTTCCACTTATTCAACGCACTACGTTCGACAATGACTCAACAGCCGCTTGTACAGGTTCGTTTACACTAATACCATAACTTTTACCATTCTTACCATTATTCGTTTTTCATTGGTCACTGCGGCGAAATTCTGCAATGTGCGGTTACACGTGACCCCTTGTCAATGTTTTCTATTTCCTCGGTTCGCTGCCCTGTCCACTACCAGTTTCTAGCTTTTTTTCTTACCAGACGACTGCCTGGCATTTTCCTAGTTGAACTAGGTCGTAGAAAGCAGCTAGTTGTCAATCTCATATTTGTTCTGCTCGACCGCCGCAGGTATTCTCATGGGGACTACGTCGCTGTTCGATTTCTTATTAATGTCGAACCCTTTTTCTGCATTCGTATTTCTGGTGGTGGTCGGCGAAATGGTAATGTAGGCCACTTCCCAAGATACCCAGTGATTAGTATTCACTCTTCAATAGCCTTCTACCGCTGACCTGATCTAGTTACCCGTGTGAGCATTCCGTTTGTCGAAATTCCTCTTGCATTGGCGGCGTTAATTGATACGTTTGCTCAACTTTTCAGGTTGCTTCTTGGACTATAGGAGAGTATGGGGATCTCTTGTTGTCCGGCTGTGATAACGGGGACAGCCAGATAGCGCCGGTAGCAGAAACAGAGGTGATCGAGGTGTTGCGACAAGCCCTTGTCCATCCAATGTCTACGGTTCAAACAAAGGAAATGGTGCTCAACGCTCTGGTGAAATTGACCACGAGATTTTCCACTTCCTGGCTGCCGTAAGTTTTGTCAAAGCCTTTTTTGGCTCGTTGCGCGAGTTTCCACCCATTCTGCATCCAGCTTTGGTTGAGTTATGTTTGTCCGTAAAAAAGTCTTGACGTTTCACCAACTGAGTAAGAACAATGTACATACTCGGTCTGCTCCTCATCAGCGTACTTGTCGTAAAGTGGTTGTAGCTGTCACAGTTTCGTTCACTGACCTAAAGCTGACACCTTGACGTGGTGGTCGGGCTTGAGTGCTGCAATGATCCCGCGGGCTACACTGGCTGTAACTTCGTTCCACAAGGTGTAACCATTCCAGGAAGGCCAAAGGGGAGCACCCAGACTAAGAGCAGCGAGTAATCATGCTACGAGGCGGTCAGGGGGTAAAGTCTTAATGTCTTCTGGGATAGGAGTGTGAAGGCAGTAAGGTGTTCCCCACAGGCAACCAGCATGTCCATATTTATGGAAGCTGCGGTGCTGCCTTCCCCCCAGGGAGGGCGGGTTAGGAAAGTCGGCTCCAAAAACCGCACGTTCCGATCACCCACTGGTTAGCCATGACCGCCGGCGCATTATCCAATACAGTCGAAATCTTTTATGACCAGAAAGTCCGGTACTGTTCAAAAGGTACCTACTTGGCGCAGGAGTGAGACAATAATTCCTTACTCCCTGCACCCTCAGGTTAGGCCGACTCTATGCAGCCGAGTAGGTCAGACTTTTGAGTCATCGGCTCCGGGCAGGGTTCGCAAAGAAAATTCTATCTGCTGAACACTGATGACATTGTGCAGCTTGTGTATTTAGCTGTCTTATTAGTTCCTTACCACCCTGACAACCCGATCATGGTTGGGCTCCTCATTCATAAATTGGATTCATGCCGCTGCGACATCTTCTCGCTGACGGATCTACCTATACGGCTTTGTGGAAGCACAAGTTTTCTTTAGGTGTTTCGCTTTTCTCGTTGATCCCGCTCTCTATATCCAGTTTGAAGTTACCAGATGGGAACAGTGTGACACCGTTGCAATATTCAGACACCCAAGCTAACGATATGTGCGGATATTGACCGTCCAGAAGCCGTTGTTAGTTGGGGACACCTTTGGATTTACCCCCCAATCCAGAAGTTTAAATATTTCAAACAAACTGAGGCTTTCGTTTGATGCTGAATCGGTCATCATCATCATCATCATTATCAACAAAGACAAACACATCAGCGGTTACACTGATGCTTCACTGCCGTAGAACCATAAGGTTCGTCTAATTGTATTTCAAGCCCTAGAGTGAATGGAGGAGGAAGAGTGCGCGAGGTAGGGGTCCTAGTGCTGGTCTATGCCAAACATTCTGAGGTGCCTGCACTTCCAACCGCTCAATCAGACAATCCGGAGAGAAACTGACAGCGCGTACGCCACTGACATCAGTCAGCTACCATTTCCTGCAATATCCCCGGCCAATCACAGGTCACGGCGACCCCATCCTGAAAGACGCACAACACCAACAACACTCAAACTCTTCGTGATCTCTCTCTCACTTTCTTCTGCTAAGTCATGCGTTGTCCACCTCGCGTTTTGCGCCATTCTGAAGGCGGCGCGGTGGACAACACTCATCTCGGTAGATGGTGTTTCGGCATGCGTAGCACATGACCGAGCCATCGTAGTCGGTGGTGTTGGATGTTTTCCCCGACTGAGGTACGTGCAGCACAACCAAATACCCGTTTTCCAATTCTCCACAGCCTCCAGTGATTCTCCTTGAGCTGTAAGGGATATGTTCGGAGACTGATTATGGGGATCGGATTATGTCCACAAACTTCTGGGACATGCCCTGTTGAGCAAGTGTAGTTAACAGTACTGACCGATAGACAAAATTGAACGCACCCTTGAAGTAAAGGAATACCAAGATTGTGGGTCGTCTGTACATGTGGCTTTGGTCTAACACCTGACGGAGTGTGAAGATGTGGCCTCTACCCGGTCGAAATCCTTCTTTATTCTCACGCGTCAAACTTTCGCGTGCCACCGTAAGATGACGAAGAATCTGTGATGCCAGAAGCCTTGTCAAACTAACACCTCTGTGGTGACTACATTTACTACGAATATCCTTACTGAATCGGTAGTTACGTTCATCACTATCATTATTGACAGCAACATCACTGGTGCCTCATTGCCACGTCACACCGCGTCATTTTATGTGAATAAAGCCCTATAATGGAAAGAAGAAAAGCAAGATGTAGAGTAGGACCGAGGGCTGTTTTGACGGAATTCGATAGGAATCTTGCTATTCATGTTGTGCAGTTAAAAAATCTCATTTTAGAGTGTGCTTTTTCCGTCTGACTTCTCTTCAAGGAACAGTGTCGTTTCACTGGGCGGCGTGGCAATGGTATTTATTTTTGGCCACTTTCAGCCGACATTTTTCGCGCCAAACTTAACCGCGAAACCTGATAATTGTAATTTCACCATTTGGTGCACATATGAAACATGAATCGCACTTGGAGTGCTACCTCTAACGACCCTTCCTTCAAACACCCACGACCTTGTGGCTGTCGCCGCAATCGTAGAGTTACACTGTTCCTTCAGCAGTACTACCACGTCGGAGCTGAATTTGCTTGGATTTCTCAAAGTCGTAACACGACAGGGATTCCGGGTGTGACTCCCACGAAGTATGATAATCTTCCGATCTCCTTTGTTCCTTCGTTTCTACGCTTCACATACGAACTTGGGAAAGTTATGTTTCAGTGAAATCATTTCGAAGCACACAAAAGCAAATTGGATGGGTCAGTATAAATAACTTCAGACTCCTGTTCTACTGCGCTGTAAGAGGAATGTGGTACGCTGTCTGTCTGTGGATCTAAAACCCTGGAAACTGAGATTACTGTGATCAAAACTGATCTTATAAAGCATTTTGTCAGCCGACCCCCTTCATTTGCCAACACTTCCCCTGTAATATGTCGTGTCACATACGAGCGTCGCTCTTTAGCTATAGATGTAGATAAAGAAGTTACTGTAGTTGGATAATTGAAACTAGCTCAAACAACTACTCTGAGTGTCTGGGCCCTGCAAACTAGCACTTGGTTGAAGTAATCTTGTGTTTTGGCTAGTTTTTCCTTACTTGGATTTCCTCCATTCGACCCTACGTCGCGTCTGTTTGTCCTAGATCCTATCCGATTGTGTGTTTGTCCATCGCTTCCAGTTATGAGTGAGCTTTGATGTTCATACTAAATGCTCATGCAAAGGGAGGCTCAGGAAACAGCCGGTCTTTGCGAATATCGGCCATCTTATGTCGACTTTGTTTTGCGTGCAGTCAGGCTTACCGTCGAAGTTCCATGGTAACCATGCGCATGTTGTGTTGTCTAAATATTGCTAACTCGGCTAGGTTGATTGATTGTTGATCAGTTGGTGGTCGATCACTTTGCCGAGCTTCGCAGTCTGATTGAAAGCGTTTCGTCATCATGCGAGGAAACGTCAGCTCGCGGTTGGGTAGGTGATCCAAGGGGTAGTTAACATCCGCGACGTGGTTGGTTGGTTGGGAAGTGGAATGGAACAATCGGGATAAAGAACAAAAAGCCACCCAGTGAACCAACCAGATGCAATCGAATCACAATGCAACGCGAATCCTGAAATGATCAATCAGCTCAAGTGCCAGGCAAATCTCAAACAATCAATCGGAATCGCCCACCCAACCGCATACTAGCGATGTTTCCTCTCATGGTAGTGAAATGTTTTGCAAGCCAAGTGCAAAGCTCGGCGAACAGGTCAACAGCCGATCAGGATATCTTGTTTCCGCTCCAGTCTCTTTATCCTCATTAAATGTTACCCGGATGCTCTTGATTTTGAGTTACCTCTACGTTGAATGTCAGCAGCATAGTTAGTCCCGCCTTCGAATCTCTCCGTTCTCTATCACCATTCATATAGTCTGTAAAGTGGGATGAGTAATTGAAGATGATCATTTCAGTGACTCTATAGCCTGCACATTTTGCTTTCTTCTAGTCAACTCAACGAGGCCATTTCCTACTATTCGACTAATCCCCAGTTGGAATTGCAGCAGCGCTCGGTTGAGTACAATAAGATCTGTGCTCAACCCAGCCAAATCCGCTCCGGACTCTTAGACTACATGCCTATGATGCCCGCTCGTACGATTTTGGAAACCACTGAGCCAAACAATCAACGGAATCCAGCTGAATCAAATGACTCAAGCCCCAGGAAACTCTCCAATGGCACCCTAAACAACGGTGCCCCTCAGTCGTTGACAATTCTCGACTTACTAGGGCCGGAAACGGTGACACCCGGCACAACAAACCGTAAGTTTTTTATGTGTGGAATCGTGTAAACTACACAGTTTCTGGCTGAGTTGGCTCGTTCTGCGAAACAGGTAGTTTGAACGCACCCCAGGAGGAGAGTTATCGTCATGGGTATTATACACTAGGTCTTGGTTTGCTTGCTACGCTGTTGTTGACTCTTCTATAGGCCGGTCTACAAAGAATTCCCGCTTGGGCCATTACCGTGTGTTTTTGAATATCCGGTCGGATTCCATCGCTTCTCTGGACTCGCATCCAGCATGAGAGGTGGTGATGCACTTGGTTAGTGCTAGTGAAGAAGAACTTACTTTTCTAATGCCCACACTGAAATTTTCTTGAGCCTCAAGCAGCTAGCATTTCCGAACTCTTCTTTTGATCGTCGTTGGCTGTTTGACAGCCACAGACCTTCCTCTTCATTTTAGAAGTACAATAAAGGCTCACCTCTGCCAAACGGATACCACTTGCTCAGAGGTTGTCTTCTGTCAAAAATGCCTCTGTGTTTATTGGTTAGTTTATCCATTATCACCGATTTCTTTGGCTCAATTGACTTGGTTTGAAATGATTCACTTTATTGCGCAGCTCGTCCTCAGTGACCAATAGTTTGGATTCGCTGAGTCAGATAAGATTTCCATCCAATCGTTCGATAAGTCCTTTCGTTGGGAAGATTGAAAATCCTTCTCACGTATATCTTTAATTTACTTCGCACTTTATCAGCTCCAGTCAACAGTGAAACGGCAAACAGTACTGGCGATTCTTCTAATCTGCTTGATCTCCTGGACATATTTGCACCGAGTACAGACAATAAGACTTCTGCTGTTGCAGCACCCTCCACTGGCTGGGGATTACCTGTCACCAACGGTGTGACCTCCGCCTCCACGCAATTGACCAATCAGCAAACTTTGGATGGTTTGTTCGATATAAGCAATGAGCTCTCTGCCCTGGGTTTGAGTGGCCCTCAAAGTAAGCTGTTTAAACATGCATTTGTATTCACATTTTCTTTTCATTTTTCTATGGCGTACTGCATATCTGTTGATTTGGAAGTGCGCGTCTGTATTGACCAATTCACGTTCATTGCCTCTTTTAGCTTGATTTTGGCTAATCTAGTAACTCTCACTGATGAGGTCGAGTTTCAGCGTAGTCGTCAGATGTTAGTGTGTGTAATGGTTACAATGACCGTTAGGCCGATGCTATTGTTTTGGGGACTGTGACCCTCTTCGTTACTCGAATCGGTCGGTTCGCTACTAGCTATATGGCTGCTGGAACATGTGTTGGCCTGAACATCGTCAATTTGATACTGCTTTGCTTACCTAAATGGATCAGGCGGTATTCCAGCTAGATGTGCCCGATTTCTTCACTTGGCCAGACAGTCAGATCGGTTGTTAGTCGCAAATGCTGGATTCGCCTTTACGTGTTTGACTATGGTTGTTGGTACATATGATCTGATTCTCCCTAATCTGATACGGTTCGCCATTGGAGAGCAGGTCAATCGAGCTACTAGTTGAACTGTTTCCACTTGGAAAAAAGGAAAACTATCTCTCGTCACTGCTTCCGGGTTCGAACGACCGACTGATAGCACTTTCAAATCGTTTGTTAGTTCAATACTGGTTACTCGGTGTTTACCTGGTATTCAGTAAATTCCTCAAGTGTAGCACAGTTCTGTTGTCAATCACCATATGATCTGTAGGTAACCGGCAGGTTGCTAAGTTCAACTAGATGTTAAGAGGATTATTGCTATCCTTGCACATATTCCTGACCAATCCCCGCATCATGACTGCTTCAGTTCTATGAGTCAGGTTTGTGTAACCGCGTTACTTCTCTCTGTCTTCTAGCATCAGCGAAGTCTATACCACCTTTGACGGTGTGCGACACCAATGGACTCAGGGTTCTGTTCAATTTTGACCAGCCACAGTCAAGTCCCGACGGAACGCAACGGCAGCTAACAATCCGCCTGGTGGCGACAAATACTGGTCCCGATCCTATCGAAGCTTTCGAATTTCAAGCTGCAGTACCGAAATCTTGCCAAATCCAACTTCTACCTCCGTCATCCAGTAGCATTCAGTCTGGTCTGACTGCCCCACCGCTAACGCAGCTGCTAAAGCTCTCATTGCCAATGAAGGTTGGTTTCAGATACGCGTTTTCGTAGGGGGAACGATTGATGGCTACATATCGAATTCTCTTATTGATTCGAGTCCTCTAGGGCATCACGAGGCTTTCTTTTGCCCTACATTGAACAAAACCTCAAGCGATAAGGAACAGTAATCCGATGACGATTCATAGGTTAGGTTGGTGGTATCCAGGGAGTGGGGCATTACTGGTATAAACTTATCGTAAAACCTCACAAACTTATTCACACAACCGGCCACTCCTCCAGCAGCAGCCGATCGCATTCATTGAAAATATGGCAGGCTGAATACACAACTTGTGCGGATGTATTCATTCACTTCGCTTCAGGTCGTGCCTAGTCGTGTGATTTCCTTTTTCAGTTTTTCATCCCACCACGTGTTCGCCCATCAACTCTTATTTGATCCTTTGATTGTTTGCTATGGCACTTTGGCTGACCCATTCTGTGTAGAGTAAGCAGGAAGAGTTTTGGGTTTTTCGTCCACTACGTGTATTGATCCCTCATACGTTCCTAGACCTACAAACGTGATTATCCCTGGTACACCAAAACGTGCCCAGTGTAGCGGAAAACATATCCAACTGTTTTTGCTACATGTCATTTTGTTTGTGTGTAATTCCATTCATACCTATAAACGAAATATAATGAAACACACCCCTTCAGCACTAGACTGGATACAAATGGAAATCGCAGGTCAGTATTACAGATAAGTACAAAGGAATCAGAATCATGAGATGAACCATCAATGATCAATGAGATCTTTTCGGCCGGAGTTTCCACCAACTGCATCCGTAGTATCTTATTAGTAGTACCTTATGTAGTAACTCAAACCAAACATTGGACGACCTTTGCACAGGAGACTCAAGTACGTTATAAACGAGGGCTCATTTGAATCTCAGCTGAACTTCACGCCTCCACTCAGGGAGAAGTTCAAACTCCAAATATATGGGGGCATTTTCTCTAATAAAAGGATATCCCTGTTGATGTTCATCGTCTTTCCATCGCAATCCCATGTTTTCAGGTGGCTCCTCGTATGAGAGTTCGGCTACAGTATACGAAAAGAGGGATCCCAACGACGGAGCAACTTCAGTTGGATCAGTTTCCGACGATCTTGTGGCAATGAGCTTGTATACACACTCTTGTTTGTGCATTGTGAACATCTCATTCCTGCACAATGCGTGCTCGGATATTCCCAGTGTATCATTGTTTGAACGCGTTGCTGTCCTACGTGACTTATCTGACCGTTTCTCTCCAGTTCTTCGACCAAGACCCTATCTTCATATCATCGCCTTTGAAGTGTGTTTAGGTGATACGTTACAGGAACACAGTTTTCTTGCTTACAACAATCTACTGACTTCTCTGCCAAACTACTTTCGCCCTCCCGCGCCGTACATTTTGTCCAGCGGTTTGTCCTATTACTACGTTCGACTTCGAAATTGACTGATACAACAACATAAATGTTGTCCACCACCAGGCGTTCTCTGTAACTCCAGCTACTCAGTTGTCCTCGTAATGCAATGAAAGCTGCGCCGCTGCCGTCACTGGATTGCCGCACTACTTGACATCACACTGATGGTTGTTCGTGATGGATTGGAAGCCTTTTGGGTGCTACTTACTTACCCTTGTCTTCAGAAGTTCAGAACTCTTCCTATGATCTTCACCTCTTAATGCGGCCCCTTGGGCAACCAAGTGCGCGCATAGACTTTGTTCCATTCAGTTTACCAAGTGTTTTTACTTTCTCCCCCGTCCAATTTTCGTTCCTTAATTCCCACCAACCAACCAGGCTGTGCTTTGATAGCTGTGGCAGTCAACAATTGCCGCATATTTTTTCTTAAGTGGAAAACATCATCATTATACCTTTGGTATTTTGTCCCACTGATCGTTGTTGGTCTTTCGTAATCTTCACACAAGTCTCTCCCGCTCTACTCACCTGCAGTTCAACCGTACAAAATAAACAATAAACTTTCAAGACGCGGACAGTACTTATCGATCCTACCTTGGGGCGTCATGCTGGTTCGCTTAACCAGTAGTACAGCTCAAGAATAGGCGCCCGAACGAAACAAGAGTATTCTGGAATTTGGGACATATCCACAATCAGGTAGATCAAACCACGGACTACCGACTAGATAGTCCGTGGGTTGTTCCCAACCCCGGCTTTCCCATAACTCCTGTCTAGACTTGGGCGACCTGGCTGTACCTCAGCCCTCGTGCCCTTTTTGACTTATGCACTGAAAGGGTACTGGTAATCGAGCCGAATGGCCATACTTCTTCAAGGAGTAGTTTCGTAGTTTTTACCTCGAAACACTGAAAATTCGCGGATACGAAAGCACATGCTTGGTTGTTAATCTGTTCACCGATATTGGCAGGTGGATTGAAAACGGTTCGTCCTTCGATGTGACATCGTTGGTGCGGGGTAGACGATGTCGCATCGAGTGGTTATGAAGCGTTTGCAATCCAACTGCCTGGCTCGATGAGCAGACCAACAACCAAGGAGCGCACCTGGGCTACCTGTATTTCGCGAATTTGCCGATGGCACATCCGTATATCTATATGCCCAGGGTCTGTACCTTTTTTCGTGTCAATACCTCCCAGTATTTTTAAAAGTGGTAAATGAAGTATCTGTTACACGAGCGCGTCAGTTAGTTTTCGTGCCAGAGGCTAACAACTCATCATCAAGAATTTAAAACAAACAGTCTCTATCCATTTCGTTAAAATAGACTAGATGTGATCAGCCAAGATTATTCCTCCAAGATAAGCCGACTCGTGTGATTGATTTATCTTGAACATAGCCACTGGTTGGTTTTTGGTCAGTTATGCTGCTTAGTCGAGCAATGGCGATCCTATGGGTGATTGAAGTCGTGCACGAAGAAGAATCTGCGAATCAAATAGACTACATACGGGGTCATCTGAGCTGCGTTATGAGGTAAACACCGTCTGATTAATGGAACGCTGATAGCTAAGGTGAACATGCCTAACGGGTTCTAAACCCAGGAGGTTTCGTGTGTGCCAAGGGAACGTCGAAATCGGATGCTACTTGTGAGGTATGACGGAGGTCCTAATAACGATAATGGTGTGCATTTTTTGGCCCCCACTGTATCGAGATTTCGGTGAGCTCGTTCGTGCTTATTTGCATTGCCAGCAACACGAAGAAATCTGTAGCTAAGTACCGTCTGTGTGATTATCCAAAACTGACCGTCTGTCTGTATTGGTTGTGCATGTGTTTGTTCCATTACCGACAAGCCCAAATGGTGGATCATCTTTCGTAATGGGTGGAGGCCATCCCGAATGAAAATCAAACTGCTGAAACAGTGGCGCTGTTGGGCACATCTGAGATAGTGGCTACCAATCAGAGGTTCCATGTCTTGAACCCATTTTTTCAGAGGTGTTACTGCACTAGAGGGCCTACGGACTGAAGACATCTTTCAACAATCCTCGGGAGTAACTCTTGGGTTCAACCGTAACCACTCGCCATTCTGCTTAGAGTGAGAAGCTCGGGGACGTGGTCCTCAAAGGTTGTGTAATGAGGAGACCATCTGATCTAGTCTGTAGGCGCGAGGAGAGAATGGTGTTTGATGTGTCCGGATAAGCTGAGTTAACCAAAGGCGACGCGATGTTACTCGATTCCTCAGCGAGCAGCACGAGCAGGAGATACCGTATCAGAACACATCTAACGTGACCGGGAATTCCGCGTTCACTTGAGGTGATTTATCATTTACCTGTTTGACCATTCGCAATAAACAACCGAATGGACACCCACTCAGCTCGCTACACTGATTCGTAAACACGCACTGATGTCATTCCAGTTGGCTCGGGCAGACTGAAACGTCGAGAAGCACGGTACAGCTGTTTCATCCTTATCGGGTATCATCAGCAGCAAGTACTTTACAAAACTTCATGGAGTTTCGAATCCGCAGTAAACGACTTTTGATGGTCTCTTTCAGGCGGCATAGTAGGCAATAGTAGGAAGCCACTTTGCTTGCAGTGGCGTTATGAATGGCCTTCTACGATGACCAGAGTTCAAACCAGAGCCAGTCGTAATGTGGCACACAGATGACCTATACGAAGGATCTGCAAATGGGATACCCTACTGATAAATGAATTACTGTGATACTGTAACATGAGCCGACCTAATTCGTGATATCATTGTCTAACCTGGGGATCCTTCCTTGGATCATCACTTCTATGTGACGAGCGAACAGAAGCTTTTGTTGTATGTCAGTCATGGAAGTCAATCCATGCCAAAAGAATGAGCAGCACTGTACAGCTGTTCCCTCCTACCTGGAGTCACCAACAGCTTTCATCCAGTGTCTCCATGGAAATTTGGATCCCTAACATTCGATTACAAGTCGAGGACTAGGCCCCTTAACCACGCAGGGCTGGTCAACAATGTGGTTAACTCGTATCCAGACAGGTTATATTACCACTGAGCTTTCAATCAAAGGATCTGCATCCCATGGTCACGTGTTGCCTGGTCGTGACAACTTCTAGGATGGGGCATCTCAGGATTCGTTTGAATCAACTGTCAATTCTAAACTAATTATAACTGGCTGATAGTATGCGAAGTGAGGGGTGGTTTTGTATTGTGTGTAAAGTTGTTTTGTAGAAGGTCCATGAAGGTTTGGGAAAAAAATCGGTAGATTTGTTGTTGGGCAACGTTCAGCCTCTGACACAAAAGCTTCGTCAGGTCAAATGACTGGGTTACGGTGTTGGTCAAGATTTAAGTCAGAAGGTGACCCGATCACCTAGATCGGTGTCAACTAAGCTATTGTGTTAGGGCGCGTCAATAGTTGTTGAGACCAATGAGGAACTCACATGGATTGGGGTCTAGCTTAGGGTCCAGTTCCTCAGATTCGCTTCACGTGAAGATCCCAATTGAATGTCGCTTACAGTTTCTATCGATCTGTGTGGTTGAGCTAGTGCCAAGACACTTGTGTCAAGCGAACGATTCCACGAACTGTGGTCTTTTTGGGCTTTGTAGCTCTTGACCGCAAATGATTCCATGTATAATGACAACCACAAAGCGTCACGTGTCAACTCGGCTTATCTAAGACCACTTTCCATGCGCCTGATAGCTCTACGTCTCAATTCTATTGATACTCTAACGTTTATCGATTTCCACCGCCTCGGCCATCAGCAACTGTGGAACCAATCGCAGTTCCCGTCCTAAAACTTCTACATTTTCAAGATCTATTCTATGTCTAACGTATGTACCGCCACTGCCGAGTCTTCGACCAGCACAGGGTATTCGTCCGCATTCCTTAGTGGCTTTTTTGTCCTTCTCTTTTGCTTGCCAATTCTGGTGGGTAGTGCCGTGGTTGTTTTCTCCTATGTGGAAAATAGTGCAACCGTTGCATTCAGTGTAATGCACAGTCTCTAGTCCTTTCAACTGCACCAAACTGAGCTTAACGTCCCCCTTCCTCTTCTGGAACACTACTGGAATGTTGGCATTTTTCCTGCCTTATATGGAATGACTGCTGTGCCAATTCACTTCTTACTACGTCTTGATACTGCTGCCTATACCCTTTTTAGTTTCCGCCTAATCAACCTCACTGAGTATCCAATTTCTTGAAGTCTACCAGTAGGCTTGATTTGAGCTGCTGTTCCGTCGACCTCTTCTATCTACAGCGCTCTGAGTCGATTAGTTATTGGTGAGACAACGCTGGCGTATACAGGTTTTGGATGTGTCTCTGAATGGTTTGAAACAGCCGTTGCGCCTGGTAGTTTCTAACTTACCGCCATCCTTATGTGTGCTACAGTACAGGAAGAGTAATGTAGTGAACGTTGTTTCCGTGCTAAGCTTGATGTGAGGATTCAAACTATTGAAATAGTCGTAGAAGTTGTCGACTTTTGATCACAACAAAGGTTTCCCCGACATAACGCTAAAACATTCTCGGCGAAAGATGATACCTGGCCAAGGCCATTTTTTCGAATTCCTCCATATTCGGATACTGGAGATCCTATTGCAAGACCTTGTTCTTGTATGTAGACAGCTGTGTCAAAAACAAACTTGTCAAGATTTAAACACACACCCTCATCTGTTTCACCGAGAGCTGTGTCCCTTCCTTAAGTGTCGTGTATATCAGTGACAACCTCTTGGTTACCTCCAAGGCATCCGCCCTGGGGATGTTTCTGTACACTGATATGAAGCCAAAGCTCAAAAGGACTTGGTACATCTCCACACGAAATCCTGCGACTTTATTGGCAAAGTCATACGACTTCCCAATGAATGTGGTTGATTTCCCCGTTAGTGGTTTTAGTATGCCGTCTGGTAATCTGACTTGTTCACGTGGTGGTGAACCTATACGTTCACTATTGGTCTTATCGGAACATCTGCCTTATGTATTTTTGGCAGTCCGTAGAGTCGTGGATGAATCGTACTTTTTGGGTACAACCGATGAAAACTACTTTACCCTAAATACTTTATTAGGGGCCTTGAATATCGACCAACTTCAACCTTGATCTAATTCCTTATTGAAGAGTACTATTGCCTTCAGAAATTGCCGATAGGTTTCGTCGGCGAGATATTGCTTGATCTTTTGAAGATAGCCGCACTTGTTCGTTACATTCATCTACCTTTATAATGGCACTATGTCAGTCTCAGTGTATTCAGTGCTCTCCGCTCTGACTGTGCATTATTTGGAGCTCCCGGTTGTTGGGATTTTCCATCCGTGACCAATTGTGCCCGTAGCTTGAGATGAAGTTTGAAACACATATTCAACACCATAGATAATTCCCTTCGCTCTTCTTTGCTCACAGCGAAGTTTACTCCTGTTTCCAACCTGACAAGTTAACTACGGCACAATAATGAGTCGACGGTTTCATTTTTTCTCTAACGTTAGTATAGCACTAAGCCAAGGAAAGCAGTTGTTCGAACTTACGTATCTGTCTATTCTTGAATTGCCAGTCCTGCGTAAGTTTCATCTCTGGAGTTTTGGCCCTGCGAATCTGGAAGTCGCCAGGTGAGTTTGCCATTTCATAATCGTGGCTTACATGATTAGTTTGACGACGTATTTCGATTATTCGCTGAGCGGTCAAGCAGATCCTGTGTTTTATGAGTGAATACCCCACTGATAATGCTATTCGGGCGGAAACGACAGACGTCTCCTATGGTTTAGTACTCATACATGTGGCTAAATTACTGTGCTTTAAGCATTTTGCATTGAATATGCGATGGTTCTTCAAGTTTGCTTTTGGTCTCTCTAATCCATAAAAGTTGGAGAATCCCTTCAGCTGAGTAGTGTTTTTAGATCTATAACAAAACTGGATGTTTTTTGCTAAGCTAAGAAACTCAAATTCCATTGAATATTATAATGAGACTACGTCGTAGACCATAACCGGCCCGCGCTCCACGGTCTGACTTGAATTTTTCTCGACACAGTTTGGTTCGAAAAAAGAGCATTTACCGTGGACACTAAAGAAGAGCCATAAATAATTAAATATACTAAGGAAAACAGCCGCTGGTTATACGTACCATTGGGAAACTTCTTTCGCAGAAAGCAAAACAACAGACGCCCAGAGGGACCATGTATCCTCATGTTGCAGTTTTTCGATATAAAATATACTACTTAAAGTAGCGCGATTTACGCTAAATAAACAATTCGGTTGCCCTAGCCTGCGTAGCCACTAGAAATCCGGTGTTACTTAGCAGCCAGAAGACAGTTTTCACTATGTCAGGAAGCCATTCTACATGGCAGGACCCATTCACCACAGAAATTCGGCATGCGTTACATATGTTTCTGTGAAGATCTTTTCATCAATCCCACTAGGATATAGCAAACTTCGGCCTGATTTTTGGACTCTGGAGCACAGTTTCGGTCATTGGTCTTATTTGTACCCATTTGGAACGTCACTTTCCTTGTTCTGTTCACTGTATATTCCGGATTTATTTAGCACCCAATATTTTGGAGCTCTAGCGGATGATACAAACGACTGGTAGCAAGAATGCCCTCATCCGGACAAAGTAAAACTTGGGCTGTCATACCTTTTACTCGAAGTCTGAAATGAAAGCTTCCCCAGCAAGATAGGAGTGTTCGTGACGCTACCTTGGGGGGAACATCCAAGTTAGTCGATCGATGCACTGAACCATCGTCCGAGGTTTTAGGTCATGCAGTCACATCGTACAGACATGATGAACATGTTTATTGTTTCAGGCCCACAGTTCAGGTGCCAAAGTGCACTCAGCATGTTAGATGTTTCGTATTCGATCCTAAGCAAGTAGATGCACTGCTGATGAACTCTCACAAAGGCGAATTCCGAATACAGTGCTTCCACTCCTTGGTGTGGACGAAGCAGAATAGTTTTTCCAGGACAGGAAGAGCAAAAACGCTTCAAAAGAAAGTGGCGTGAGGTATGTATGTCGTTTTATGCTACCGCTTCACTTTGGGAACAGTTAAAGCACCACTTCCAAATACAATACTGCTAAAGTCATCTGAATCGATGAGTGCATATCCCAGCCACAGGAAAATAAGTTTGTCATATGGACAACAAACAGTTACCATGTCACCATTCCATTAGTTGAATTGCGAATCACATGAATAGGAGGGGGACCTTTGGTTTGCTGGACGCTCAACTAACAGAAGAACGATGGGTTAAGAAGTTCCGGGCGCATGATTAACTATTTGAGTGAACAAACTGACACATGTTTGCAAAATTAACTTCAGCTGTACGACACCCTGAATTTACTGGTTGCAGATACCTAGTTCATATGAAGTCAGGCATGAGTATGTGGTAGTCTAGCCTATTGCCCATCTATCGTGTCCTGCTTCATCACTTGACTGTCCGAAGTAATAGCAACAGAGCTATCATTTGTAGATTATCAATACTTTAACTGACAGACAACTCAAGCATCAACTTAGGCGTCCCAAATCAGTGGGTGTAGTAAGCAAAAATGATCGCATGACTGCCATTTCTAGAATATATCCTCGTAAATCGGTAAGAATTACGGACTTAACCAAGAGGAAACTTTGAACCTTTTGATATCTTCAAATCTTGGGGCTTCTATCCTTGAAATTTCCTCACAAACAAGCGAACAGGAATGACGCCACTCAAACGTACTTAACGATTTGTCAGCCATAATAAGCCCAGATTATCCGTATTGGCAGTCTGGTAGGCTATTCTTCTCTTGTTTATTTATAAACTAGAAAACCTAAAAAAAGACTCCGTGAAGCTCATCTAAACTAATCGGAAGCACGTATCCACATTCAGTTAGCAACCCGATAGCATTGTTTGCAACAGTCTGACGTCACGGGGCATAACTGTCTGTTGTTTGTCAAACAATCAGTTCAATTCATCAGCTATGAACTAGGCACAATGGTTCCAACTGCTAAAGTTTCGAAAGTGGGAGAGTGTGGGACATAATTGGCATGTTTGGTTTGTTTGGGAACTGGGTAGCTACGCAGTGAAGGCGATAGCTTTGATACATGAGCGCCACTGATTGCGCGATTGGGCCATTTCTGCCAGTGTCATTAACCATTAGTGAGCTGAGTCCCGCGGTCCCCATCCAAGGAGGCGGCAGTTGCCGACCCGATTCACTTTACGGGTTAATGTGTCTGGGGTTGACAGAATCTGCCTCAGCCTACCCGATTTGAAAAGTGATCTCATCTCCAGCCAGTACACTGAAACCTATACAACTGCAAGTAAGTTTATCTACCAAGTCGATTGGATTGCCTGAAAGGAGGTCTATGTTTCATCCAACCCAGTCTCCCAACAGCACTTTACACCGGGAGTGTGAAGTGCGTACCAGACTGTGCGTCTGAGTTATTTAGGTTGTTTAAAATGGTTTGTATTTCTGAAGGACCTGAACCAAGGAGAGCGACATCGTCCGCCCACTCAATGTCCGTAACGTGACGTCCCGGAAGCAATTCGACGACCGAGGTTTCGGAAACAGATAGTGAAATTGCAGGCGGATCATCAATAACAACGTTGAACAGGAGAGGTAGGAGAGAGCAGTCTTTTATCATGGGCTCAGGTAAGGATTATCGTATGCTCGTACGCGCGTACAGCAGTTCGCGTACAACGCCATCTTATGCGATATAAATTTGGAAGAGACACCTTTGATCACCAGACACCACCAGAACTTCTGAAGATCGATAGAGTCAAAAGCATCTTCCATGTCAATAAAAACGACCAACGTGGAACGTTTGAAAGATGGTCCCGTTCAAGACTTAACTGCGAAAAATTAGTTCAGAGGGCACCTTAGATGTCAAGATAATCAGGCTGATGCCACGATGGTTTACGCATGACGTTCTTGCGCTCTTTTTTGAAAACTGGGTTGACAGCTAATGAGCTCCATTCAACTGGTATTATGTTTTCGTTCTAAATCTTCTGTATTATGGTTGTCGGACTGTTCACCGCGACCTCGCCACCTTCTTCGAAGAGTGCGTGATACAGATCGGCCGGACCGGGCGTCTTATCATGTTAGAGATTTGAAATTAGACACCGGATTTATGTTTTTGAGGGCAGGCTGGTGTTGATGTTACATTCAGGCCTGCTGCGTTCTTCCAGCGGTTGTGTAGAAAAAGGTCTGTTGATCGGTTCTTTGAAGTGCTCAGTCAATCGCTCAAGGCAACAAATGAGGGAATGGACTGCTGTTCCGTCTTTTTCGCATGTTGTTTCACTAAAACCTGCCTTCTGTTGACCGGTTGATTGAATCAGCTGAAACGGGGTGTGGCTGTTCCCAGCGTTTTCTGCTCCTGATTATCCAAAGTTTGAGGGATCTGCGTGCTCCATCATCGTCAGCAGTTGTTGGTATGGCCTTTCTGTTAGCTATAATATCTGTTGATGTCGACGACATCACTGTTCACTTAATCAAGTCAGATTGCTTGGACAAGCAGTTCTGAAAGCTGAGAGCATAGTTTCTTTAACTCGCCTCCGATCAAACTCTTCGTCATCCGCATGACTGTGCGTTTTCAGTAGCTTTGCAGCCAGATCAGCTTGATACCCTTGAGCAAATGAAACTTGTCGAAGTTGATAAATGGAGCTGCTCTGCAGTGCGAAATACTGACAGAAAGTGTAGTGACGAAGATAGCATGAGGTGAATCCAGTTGCGTACCCCAGAAGAAACGTTAATCCCCAACTGAGAATCTCTATCGGTAACTGATAGCCACATTGTTTAATTGAGCCCACTACTGTCTTGTGGTAAGTAGCCTCCAAATAACTCGATGTGTGCGTTTGTGTTGGAAGTTCGTACGGGCCAGGAACGGACGATGATCTGCACACAACTGAAGCAGTCGCTCCCAACTATTCGTACGCTTAGCATCGACTCCAATCTGCCACCGAACTGCTCTTCTTCCGAACTTATTCGTTCAACTTGGGCATTCAACTTTCCAAGATTATTATATACATCTTTTTTGCTGACCGAAGCAGTTGCGACGAAACCCGTCCTTTTCGACCCCAGAAGTGCACTCTATCGGCGGGTATGTTGATGCGACAGATAAACACCGCTTACCTCACCGACCTGCATGCGTGTTCCGGAGACATAACATATATGGACAGTTATGGAAAGCAATGTTTCAGCAAGAGATGTCTGTTGTCCAATTTGACATAGAGTACGAAAATCAAAGGCCGCAACGTGGATCAGATCTTTTGTGGTTGGTAAGTGATTATTTTGGTTTATCTTTCTGGGTGAAGGTTCAGACAAGTTGTAGTGGCTGGGTGGTTGGCGATGAGTTACCCAAGCCGAAGAGGGGGGTTTAGGTTGGGTACCCCACCCTGAGCCTTTGACTCAAATGACTGAACCGCGGGGCAGCGGTTGTCTGGGTTTTCTTTGGAGACCCTTCTTGGAGCTATTGACTCAATCGTCTGACCCACTTGGCTGTAGTGGGCCAGCCTGGTCCAAGGACGCAGGAAGTAAAGCATTAGTGTCTCATTCTCAGTATAGCTGCACCCAGAAGGTGCGTTCTGAGAAGTGCCAGAATGTTTGGTTTGAATGATGCGCCGGTGGTCACGGTCAGCCGCCGAGCGATCGGATTGTGCGGTTTTTAGAGCCGACCTTATATAACTCGTCTTTCCTAGAGGGAAAGCAAAATCAGTGCCTCCATAAATATGGACATGCTGGTCGCCTGGGGGAAATGCCTTACTGCTTTCACACTGCTCTGTCAAACAGCAACTCCCTAAGTTCATCGACTTTTTAAAGTGGGATCCGTTAGTTAATATCTCATTGTAATTATTTGGTTGAAAATTGGGTGATTTCGCTCAAATCGTTACTGTGTATCAATGAGGGGATGTTTTTGCTCCGCTAGAAATGCTTTTGATGTTTGAAAGCGTGGATGGACTAAGAACTGGAGCAAAGCAGAAATGGAAACGGACTTTGCATGCTCCGAGTGATTCAGCATTAAACAGTCTCACATTCGTAGTTTAACCGGGTCAATTTATCCTAGTTAAGCGGATGCACATGTAAACTTCAAAATTTGGAGCACATTGATCTGAGAGCGTACGGCAAGAGCGTACTATTGTGATTAAAGGAGTTGTGATCCCGAGTTCTGTCGATGAACAAATTTGGTAGCTCGATTAGGGAGCAACTGTCGGCGATGAACACACTAAGTAAGCTGAGTTCGTGTGCATACTCACTCACTTCGTAGACCATCTGTCAATTGGCTGCACAGTGACTGACGGGAACTGCACGTGATTTACTGTTAATCTGTCGTACCCAATCACCTGTGCCCAATTAACGATACGTTAGTTTCCCGTTTGATTCAGTTCCTGTTTTAGAAGTATGTGCCCGAGAACTGCCCTGAACTGATACATATCAACAGTGATCCGTCCAATGGAAGATGACAGAGCTGTGATGACTCCTGAAAGCTTCCCTGTCTGATACCAAGACATAATGACAGTAATAATCGTTCAGCTGTAACAGCCTCACGGTGCCTATCTACCATGCCACCCGCAGGAAGCACGAGGGCTGGTATACTGCCAGGCTGCCCAACTCTAGACAGGCGAATTCGAAAGGCAGAGGCCGGGTTCGAACCACGAACCATACGGTTGGTAAATTCTCGCTATAACCATTCAGCCGTGTCACTACCAAGACATGATTTTATATCTTGCTTTTTCACCCCTGAAATTCCCCCAGGTTGTTCGGTCATTCATTCATTTTTGAATGTTTCTAACGTTCGACTTCGAACACCAAACGACAATCGGTCCCTGGATTCGCTGTCACCGAAGCTGACGCATCCAGAGTAATTTGTAGCCTTTTTCAGCTGTGCAGTCAACACCGTTTCTTCTGTCAAGGTCCGTGCACAAAGTCGCTTCAGGCAACTGTCAAAGGACGAAAGCTCTGCTGATTTATCAGTTGCCCAAACATTTTACCTAGTCGACAAATTACACTGAAACTTGTATGGAAGAGCACATTGCCTTCTTTACAGTATGGTAGTAGGCAGATTATTACCTCATCACAATGCCACTCTCCATCTATTGAGGGTAATGATACAGCGAGTTGAAGAACCAACAGTGTGATCTGTTGACGAACTCTCAGCAACCTTCTGAGGATGCATTACGTATATACATGTATGGCGATATCTCGAATATCGTAGCGACTGAAACATGGGACGGCCTAGTGCAGCGCATTCGGTTGCCTGGACACAGCACAAACGAGAGATTCAGCTGGGTTTCAGGTGAGTCTCTCACAAAACCAAAACCAAATTGTTTTGCGAATGAGTGTATTTCACTAACCGACAGTGTGTTTGTAACAGATAAACAACAAAGTGTGTGCCACTTCATAATTTAACCGGAATCATCTCGACATTATGCTGCATTCTGTTAACTGCGATTCGTTTTTATTTGTTTGTTGAATAGTGAGTTCTCGCTGTATAAGTAGATTCGAAGTCTTCCTCTTGAGTGTTACTTGAAGAAACAATGGTCCATGAGATTGTCTACCTGATAATTATTGGAACTCCTTTGTGTGATGTTGGTCTTACGTACAGTTTGGACATGCCATGAATTTTTTACTCCAGTTTTGCAGGTCCATATTGCGTCATATAGGCTTGTCTCAGTAGATTAACCGCAATCCCCCATGCCAATTCGTTACACCTGCGGAGGTACCTGAAAGAGTTCATAGTTAATTCGAAGTTTTGATGGTCATATTCGTTAGGGGATGATAATCGATGAGCACCTCGCTCATCTATGCCACCGACTCGCATTGTGGAACCGACTGAAGTAGGGACCCATGTTCCGACAGGCACGCTTGTGCGTTCTGGACCATGTCCTGTAACGACCAATGAAGCCCGGGTTGTTTTTAGAACTTCCGCTACCTGCTTGGAGCGTGTACGTTGAGCAAGACCTGTGTACCAGTTAAATATTGGCGTAGGATTTAGTGGGTTGCTTGTCCAGCCCCTCTGGGACGCCCAGAGTTTCTGATAATCTGACTGGTTTCTGTTTGGAGTTTAAGATGATACACCATACGTCATACCGTTCCTAGTCACGGCGTGATCTGATGGTAGCGAAATACACTCGTTTGCATACCAATTTGGTTTTGACGGGTGGCCTACGTGGAATTCATCTAATCTCTAATCTACCGTCAGAAAAATAAGTTAATTTGCAAATGCGTGTATTTGCCAAACCCTATCAAATTTAGGTTCATATAGAATGTAAGTTTGGCGGAAACTCGGGAACAATGCCTTCCTGGTGAGCTCCAAGCAGGCGAAACCGGTCATCGGGCTATCGATGCGTCTTCAGCAACATTTTGAATAGTGTATTACATCTACGGAATGATCGGATGCTGTTTTTTTTGACACAATGGAAGCTTATCCATATGAATCACTCATGCTTAGTTTTGTGTCCAGCGTGCTGATAACATCTGTTTGTGTTAATGACAGCTGGTAATCGATGAACAGGGGCTCGTGTTTAACTAGTTTTTCCCGGGATATTCAATAAGTTTGCTCGCACATCCGGGTTTGACGGCGCTCAGCATTCGCACAACGGAATCGAAAAGTCGAAAGCTGTGACGTGTCACTGATGGAATAAAGCAATCGGGCAATTGAGTTCAGAGTACCAGTCCAACGTTTTAAGCCCTATTTAGGCATTCGGGGGTCGTAGCGATGCTTGGAAATTACTCCACCAGACATATCCACCAGAGGACAATGAAAGTTGGTGAGCTGCAAAAATATGAACGTAAATCAGGATGGTTTTTGGTTTGAGCACACACACAACAAAATACAACATTCTGGAGTAAAACGTCTTGCTCCAGTCATAAAATTTTTACAGCTGAGAACATTGTGCGACCAACGGACCCCAGGTTTGACAACACCTGATAACGCATGCGGGCTGCTCCATATCGAACTGCCACTAAACTCTGATGAGGTGAATGGGGTAATATATAACTGGTTGTTTGAAAACACTGGAGGAAAACATGAGTGCAGTGAGTAATCAACAATAATTTGTCCTGGATCTCGTCGTCAGATTTTTGCATATCTAATTGTTAGCTTAGGCAACAAACAGCCAAGATTGTTCTTTGATATGACAGAGCACCAGATTAATTGTACCAGGACAGAGGGAAGACTGTTCAAACGATAGTGAAATGAACGATAATTTCACAAAGTTGAACCAAAACAACTATCCTTAGTTTGACATCTCTCTGGGCACACATCAGCTCACCGCTTTATTTCAATGCAGTCTATTGTATTAGCAGGGCAGATTTTCCTCGGTAAAGTGTCCACCAAGGTCCGTGTTCGACTCATACAACTATACAGTACTGTTTACTTCTTGCTCAACTATTTTTTGTAAACAGATATCTGAGCCTGTGAATAGAATAACTAATTTAAAGTGTGAGGAGTATATAACTTTCGTTTTCAAAATTAAACCAAACGGAAGGATGTTTTTGATTAAATTTTTTTACTCGGTACAAAAAAATCAATTTCTACCTGCGGTTGGTGTACTTCTAGTCTCCCCAATCAACCCCGAATTTACCCAGGAAAAATTTGACTCATCAACGGACCAACGGACCCATCGATCGATAAAGTTTGATGGAGGTATTCCACGAGTTTTACCATACAAACAAGCTTTCAAAAGTGGCTTCTCCAAGTACAGTCAAGACAAGGTCCAAAATCTCGTGGCCTTGAAACGCTAGACATTTGCCATGAAAAATTTGATTACGGTTTGTTTTGACAACCGATACCTTGGTGGAATGGAACGGTCGAAAACTCGCCAGTTTGATTTGCTTCTGCTAGTTGCATAATCAGTTTGCTCAAATATAAGAAAGCTACCATCTCTTGAGAACACCCATTTATTGAAAAGTTCACCGAAATCTCTAATACCCGATTATGTCTCATAGCGAAGTGCATCCACCCAAAATGGAATAACCGAACCGATAATACGAGTTACTCTAATCCGAGTTTGACAGTGTGAGTGATTTGTCAGGAAGTCGGACCTAACTGTCCACCTAACTTGGGGGGTAGTTAACTGGATAACGACAACCGCACCATTGGTTTTGGGTGGACGAGACAAAATTTGGGACCGTAACTGAAGTGGCTACCTAATTTGAGGGCTACTTAACCGAATCACCAGTGTACAAAGATGCCATTGGCATATCATGACCGAACTCAGTCTGTCTCAACAAGCGATTATTAGATCATCTGATAGCATAACACAATCAAGATCATATATCCTTATCGTACTTACATAACTGAGTTTCTCGTAGTAAACCACAAGGGGAAAAAGGCATACTATACGTCTACGCAGAATGAAGATAACCGCATCATAATGCATATATACATATGTATAATTTCAGTGCTACTCTTTGTTTTATGTGCAAACCACGACAGACTGAAAATTTACTCCAGTTGAACACTAGTTATTCATTCAGTGATTATTTAACCAGAAAATATATATGTACAATTTAGTGGGTGTCGTTTAGGGACAATGATGAAAATGTTGGTCTAATTAGGATCACTTCCAAATCATTTGAAACAGAAACTAGTGTTAATGCCTGTGACGAACAGTACGAATGATAATTCTGGTGGGTTAATACCGCAGACGGGAGACAGTGGAGTCGAGTTGCATTCTTATCAAAGCTCATTGGTCGTGCCGGGGTTTGAACGTCGGACGTAGATCATCACTTCTGAAAGGGCGAACGTGTTCACGCTCCAGTGATATGGTTCATTTTTCCAACATTCTGAACGGCATTTCAGTAACTGTCCCGTGTGTGTCGACTAACTGACACCGTTGTCAGGACTCCACTGTCAGATAAAGCCAAGGACCTTGTAAAACTTCTGGAATATTCTTCATTGTTTGTAGGCAGCTGCAAGGTTTTCAAAAGTTCTAGTCAAGCCACTCGCGTCTGAACAACTTTGACAAGATTAAGCTCTTAGACACATTTTGTTCTCACCGGCATTTATCGCCTGTGGATGTCCCTGACCATGTCAAGATTTGAACGCTGGGCATTTAACATGCAAGAGTAGACAGGAAATGGATTGCCAAAACAAGAGCGTTGTGAAAATGGATTCTGAAAACCCCAGAACCACCTACAACTGACAAATAGATTCAACAGCTTCACTGTCTACATCTTTCAGATGCAACAGACGGTTGGAATGTTACTCTATCTTGAAGCTTGATATTCCATGTTCTCTCCAAATTGATACCCTACTTTTTGTAATTCTCTCTATCACGAGGCTATGAGGCAAGTATGTGCCCAATTGACAGCTTCATTAATCATTTTGCCAACCTGAACACTACTACCCTTGTATCGATGATACTACTGACTGGGAGGCATGCGAGTAGTATGTTTTCTCGTAAATCCGCTGTCTCTTGAAAAGTGAGATCTCTTACGGAATTTGTGGAGTCGCTTTGTAGTATTTGCTTGGATTTGAGTATCAGTCACTGAATATCCAGGAGCGTTCAGGAAGATGCTTTGAAAGAGAATATGGATATTCAGTTTTTGTAAACAAGGTGCATATGAGAGTTTCGCTCCCGTGTCCAATAGTCTGTAACCGGTCAGTTGGCATTTTCTAATAGGAAACTCCGCAGCGGAGGCCTTCTTACTTTCACCTTTAGCAACCTGATGCTAACTGTTACAGAGTATCCCTAACGTGGCAGTTTTAAATTGTTCGGCGTCATTTGTATCATCACTGTTGAATAAACTCCAATCAGCATCACCGTATGCACCATCGCTGCAATCCTCCATTTCATTACCAGCGTAAGAAATACCAGTCGCAGCAAAACCATCCAACTTCTAACCGTAAATAGTCAACAAGACGTTTTTGACATCAGTATCCTCCCAACAGTCCCTACAGGAAACTTCGGCCATATCAAACCACTGACCACTAACTTCAGCAGTACTTCAATCTGTAGAAGTGGGCAATGGTTGGTGGCTACTAGCAGTTGAATCAATCACCTAATCACTGTCAGTAAAAATCAAACAACTGTTCAAGCAAGTCGTCCAGCTGGAACGTCTCATGGCTTACTCGACGTATAAGCCTAGTTTTAAAGCTTCGTCTTCCCTTTTTGTTGACATCTCATCGTCAACAGCACTACTGTCTTGTGTCTACGGGTGCATTCTGTTGACAAGAAAGCATCTGAAAGTGCCAGATGGAGCCACGCCTTTAAAAACAGCAGAAAGAATCGGTTTTGAGTTGATCATTTGCGAACAAGCTTTCTGAAAACGTCATAAGCGAGAGATCCAGCTGGGTCCCAAGTGAGTCTCCTGTCAAAACCAAATTTGTGCGCAAACGTGCGAATTTCGCTACTTTCTGAAAATACTTGGTTCTTTCACATCTCTCATACCGCCTTGGGCACCGGATATCTGCTAAGCGGGTGATTTCGAAAACGCAGATTATATACTTAGTTCACCTGCTATCTTATGTGATTTGGCAGAATGTGCGACAAGTTCTGAATTAGCCGGCAAGGCACCGCACATGGACAGAACACAGTTTTGACCACCTGCGCTGCTACTGCTAGCAATTATCTAAAAACTGTGTTAATGTTACGCCGCCCATGTTTCAGAGCACTAGGAACGTAATGCCCAAATCCAAACACGTGAAAGTCGCCAGCATAGGCTGGGCGGTTCAACTTTCATAAAACCTGGTCAAGAGGTTGCTTAACTTGCCACAAACATTTCACAAGTGTGTGACCAGCATCCACCCTATGTTGAATATTTGTGTGCCTCCTTTTTTCATTGAGGAAACTACTCACAATGTTGCTGAAGACTCTTCGACAGTCCACGACCGGTTTCGCTCTTCTTGGGACTCGTCAGGTAGGCGCAGTCCCCGAGTTTCCGTCAACCTTATGTTCTACTTGAACCCAAAATGGAGTGTTTTCGAGAAACACACTAATTTGCAAATCAATTTGGTTTTCACGAGAGACTCAACTGAATCTCTCGTTTGTGATATTCTACAACTCCGATATCTCGAATATCGTGCCAAATGAATCATGAGGCGGCCTATGTGCAGCACATTCACTTGTAGAATATCGTAAACGAGAGATTCAGTGGAGTCTCTCATGAAAACCAAATTGATTTGCAAATGAGTATGTGCCTTCTCCTTTGGCAGTCACCTTGAGCGATGTGGAAGAGATATATTCACAAAGCGTCTTTAATTTATCGGGGTTGAGCAGATAGACATTTTTCTTATCCACATTCACTTCTCGTTTGAACTCTTCATTTCCTCT
The DNA here is from genome assembly GCF_000715545.1 of Opisthorchis viverrini. Lineage (NCBI taxonomy): Eukaryota > Metazoa > Platyhelminthes > Trematoda > Opisthorchiida > Opisthorchiidae > Opisthorchis > Opisthorchis viverrini. The sequence goes on along the minus strand of NW_008752005.1, from coordinate 465,769 downwards.
CCTGGCGCAATTATTTTGATGAGTCAACTCCAAATTTGGGGAACTGTTCAAAGACAGTGATATTATGGATGTGAATTCTACGCCTTCCAAAAACACTGAAATTTATTCTTTTCTAAAGTCGAAGAACGCAAAGAGTCGGTTATTTCATTTTCTCTCGGCAATTTTGCTCTATCGCTGTTGAACTTCACAGTGAACAAACTAAGCTGGCTTATGGCCAAAAGAGTAGCGGGCTAAACTTCCATTCGGAACGCCCTATTTCGACTTCAGGCAAAAAACTTCCGTACACAAACACGGGAATATTTGGTTATATTTGAGGAAGATCTAAGGAGTAAGGCCACAGATCTGAGACTCAGCAATTTAGCTGTGTGATTGAAGTCTGTATTGAATAGACTGGGAACAAAGGAATGACAGTATGCTGGAAAACCTTAAAAGCCTGGCTATCCGACATCATGATCACCATGTCTGGTGAACTTGCCAAACTGTGAAGTCTTACTTTCTGACAGAAAAGGAATGTTTTCACATGAATACATTTTACTGCTATTCACTGCTATTTTACTGTCCCTTCAATAACACAAACTTCGTGGTCAACAATGGCTGTTATCTTCAATGAGCTGGAAATGGAGTCAAACATGTGAGACGCGCTCTGTCATGATGCCAAAATCAGTATGCTCTTGGAGACATCCGTGCTCCAGAGTAAAAATAGAGACTATGAGCTCCTAAGTCTTGACAAAGTTGTTTTGTCTGCCTAAAAACCACACGTTTCCTGTTCCTTTATAGCCTCGTATTATTGGTATAATCATAGAGCTGATCGCCAGGTCGGTTGTTTATTGCGATCAGCCAAAGAAATAATCGATAAATTCGTTTGAGCAAGAGGGAGACTTTCAGTCACATGGCAGCCACTACTGTAGCATTGGTGGTGCACGTTGTCCGATAGTTGATTTCCAGATTTTTCCCCTGGTCCTACTGTTCGCCAGAAAACCCAATTGGGGCGTGTGCGCATTCATCCAACTGCTCCTGACATCCGCCATCCGCTGAGATTTACTATGGAAGCGCGTCATGATCCAGCTTAGCCTGATTCCAATTTTGAGAGGAATTGATCACAACAAAATAACCTCTGTGAGACATCTGGTTAATATCACCACTTAAGCCAAGGTTCGGAAAGAATGCAACATTAGGTAAAACCAGGGGTGACCAGGTAAAACCCGATTGAATGACGAATAAGACTCTCATGGTCGTTCAAAGATCCAGTCAAAGGGTTATAACGTAACTGAACAATGACTGGTCCTATGTCTTGTCTCAGTCGGACCCAATCAGACTGCTGCTCATGGCCGAACTGTAGCGAGTTTGGATCTTTCTGGAGGTTTGCTAGATGCACGCTGCTGATTATTCCTGCATTAACTGAATTCATTGACAAAACAGAATGTCCACTACGAAAGTCCAACTATTTCCTCATACTGTATAAAAAATCCAGACAGTAAATATGAGCAGCGGTGGCAACATCGTAGATGACAGATTCAGAGAAATAAGTACAGCGTCTCCCCCGAAGAGTGCTCGAATAACCACAGGAACCGGCCGAGATCGTACTCTATTTAGAAGCAAACACGCATAAACAGGCGCCGATTATAGCATATAAGGTAGAAACCCAAGGGAAGGAACCCCTTTTCTTTTAATTTTTGCATATGATCATCTTGTTTAAACAGTTACTCCGTTAAGGAATGTTGCGATACTTGCAGTTAACCTCTCAACCAATATAAAGCAGCCAGGAAACAGACAACAATTTCAAACTATCTTTACACTACACTGTTGTTCAGTTAGTTGTGATTTCCGTCGATTGTACCAAATTAGAGCATACAACTACAAAAGAATAAAATCTTACGAGTCGTACCTGACACAAAACGGTTCATCAATACTTGGAAAAACCGACATCAACTATCATTCTTCACTATGGATATTCTCCTCCTTATAGCGTTTTTTGAACAGATACAGTCTGCAAAAGAACTTTGCCACCTATGCACCTCCATACGTCGAGTTCCTTCTTAAACTGCGAAAAAAAGTCACCCACTTACTACGAAGCGTCCCTAGAGGGCTGTCACTCATTTGCAAACGAATTTAGTTTGGCAAAAGTTTGACCTGAAAACAAGCTAAAAATCTCGTTTATGATGTGAAATTTGGTTTCAAGTAGAACATAAGGTTGACGAAAACTCGGGGGCCGCGCCTACTTGGTGATCCCCAGGAAAGGCTAAGCCAATCGTCGCCTGTCGAAAAATTTTCAGCAACCCTATGATTAGTGTATTACATATAAGTTTCATCACTCTTTCATACAACACAAAGACAAACTCCAAAGCGACGATCAGCCTATGTGTTTATAACACTATGTGTTTATAAAACTTTAGAAATATTCTGAGAAATATGCTGAAATAAATTTGGTTTTTCTCGGGTTGAATTGCGATGATCCATAGGAAAACTAACGAATTCACAGAGCATGTTCTTCAGCGAAATTGTTGCAAATATTCCATGCTATTTTTTCTACTTAAATCTAATGCACCAAGAAATGTTGCGGACTTAAATTTTGTTACGAACGTTTCTGTGCATATTCCCATTATGGACGATGAAGCAAGTAAGTGGATGGAGATTTTCGAACTGATACAGCTCTATCACATCTTGGGTGAACTCCCACCGTACATTCCAAAGCAAAATGTTTCAACAAACCGGTTGAAGGGAGCAGAGTGAAGCAAGCTTTTCCTCAGAAGCGTGGAGAATTCCCACATGTGTTCTCAAAACATTACGAAATTTTGTACCTGGCAGAAATCTGGATAGCACCAGTTCATTGCTCTCTAAACCACAGAATCACAGACTGTCAGCATACGAAAAGACATCTTAGAGACAAAATTGACGAGTCACTTGTTAGGACGCATGGAAGCCTGGTTGTTTGGAGGTCGAGTTGTCTTGGAATCATCACTACAACAGTTTCTCACACAATCGACAACTCACCTCCATGTCAGGAAACATTTAGATGGGGTGGAAGTTGAACACGATACTAACCAGCCTAATTCAAGGCTCTGATGAGTTTCGCTTAAATTGCATGAAGAAATACAAATTACAAATGAATCGATTGGGCTTCGTTCGAAAAAAAGCCTGGTTCCTGTCCCCGACGAACAGTAAACGCGTCCTTTCCGAGACGAGGAAAAATAGTAACTCCGACTAGCAAAGGGGCATACACAACGTTCATTCGGAGGCAGCATACAAATTGGCTAGATAAAAAGCAGCTATACAACTAGGTAAAGGGCACAAACAAATGCCACATTAGTTGGGTATAGAAATCGAAAATGCGAGCGTTAGGTCGGCGAAGTTTCAGCAACCTTATGAGTAGTGCAGTACGAACAAACATGTATCGCGATATCTCGAATATCGTAGCGACCGAAACATAAGGCGGTCCGGCGCAGCACATTCAGTTGCCTGGAAGCATCACAAACGAGTGATTTAGCTGGGTTTCAGGTGAGTCTCTCGAAAAACCAGATTAGTTTGCAAATGAGTGTATTTCGCGTTAGGTTTCACTTTAACTGATATTGGTCTTCAGAAATGACAGAAGCTATCTTTTAATTTCGGTTCCGAAAGTAGCCGATAAAATCCCTACCAGTTAGGTTTCACTTCAACTGATATTGGTCTTCAGAAATGACAGAAGCTATCTTTTAATTTCGGTTCCGAAAGTAGCCGATAAAATCCCTACCAATATCTGGTGGAGTGCAACAGAACGAAAAGTCTTTGTGACTTCACTGCACTGCGGTTAAACAGTTTACGTATAGAGTAGCTTTCCTTACGAAGTAACTCTCTAATCGGCAGCTGGTGACAAGTGAAGAACATTTTGCAATAAAAATCCCACACAATTAAACACTTTCCAGAAGTCTTCGGAGCAGCGCAACCTCCCCGACTTAATATGAAGGCGATTCCATTTCTATTGAACTGAACTACCACCTGGTTTGATCTAACGCAGTTGAAGCAAAGCCGAATGGATCTAGAAGAAAACCCATAACGTTCAAGCAATCTAGTTGAATGAATCCGGTTATGAATTCAGCCAGCAGAAATTAACGAAAATCTTTTTAGGATCATGTGTATGGTGACTGACTGGTTGAACGATTTTGCTCCTGGTTCCTAAGACTTTCAGGAAATGTGATAGGCCTTAGCTGCTCACTCGGAAGGCGATCCGGAATGGTACTGCTTTCAAGAGGAAGTACTCATCGTGTAGGCAACACCTTCACTATCCGATGCTATTGCAAGCCTCTCAAAGCAAGGAGAACAGTCTACCGAACCAACTATCTGTCATGATGTTTCTGACGTTCTAACGTTCTCCATTGTGGCGTTTATTCTATGCATCTGGTGATCCCATTTCGATCAGGATCGCCTACTACATATTTTTGTTCGACAGACCCCTACATTCCTCTTGTTTGTGGTTGAAGTAATAAAGTGTCGTGATGAATCTTTGCAACTGAATTTCGAAACTTGTGTTTGTTAAATTATCTGGAAAAAACCAGCTCTTTGAAAAATAACAGGTGGTAAAACGTCCAAACCAGATAGGGTTTTACACTGAGATACGAAAACCACTGAGAGCGAGTGCATTTAAACCATCTGTTTCATGCATTACACCTACCTGTATCGTTTACTGTTTTTTTAATAGCTTCTTAAGCATGTAATCTCACCATGAAAAACAGCTGTTAAGGGGCATCAGAACTTAAAAAAAAGACAGAAAATACCAAAAAAAAACCTACTGGGCCCAGCTGAACGCTGAAAGTCTGAGCAACACAAAATAGGACTGTGATTGGGAAACTGCCGTCCACACTTTGATTAGGTGACTGGTTGGCTGGACGTGAGACGTCTAAATTCATCATGGCCAATGAATCGTATTTCCTTATTTTCTTGTCTATTTTGGGGGAAATCAAAATTAGCCGGAACCGACAAAAACCCGACATCATCCGTCTTGATTTAAACTGAATGACAAAGATGCGTCACATCTAATAATATCGTGATCATCCATTCACAAACAGTCTGCGGAAAGTGAAAAGCTCTGAAATGGCTTAATTGCTCAGCGAATTAGGCCGAACCAACCAGTAAATTAGGTTGCGCATGGGTGGAGATGATGGATCAATATATTCTGACGAAACCGTCTTAAATACAACTTTTCTACAAACACAACCGCGTGGAAAGAATGATGACAGCATAGTTTGACGAAGTCTAAACGAAATCCCTGAAGGTCGATGAAGCCCTGGTGTGAGAAATACTGTTATCCGTTCCGTCTACTTCGAATGTTATGTTCACGTTATGCTACGCACAGGACTGGGACGATGTTTTTAAATAGTTACGGTAACATTGGATGAGATCAGTTTCGGTGAGCAGCATTTGATCCGGACAGTATGTCCGGTATGAGGAAAAGTGAACTGTAGTAGTAAACTAAGGGTGATTTGGAACGGAACTGCCGTTTGCTGGGTTCGGAGCAGTAATCAATTTTTCACCTTGGGATATTCGGACATTTTTCCGGGATTCCATTACTATCATCACAGGAGGCCTGGTGACTTCAAGGTCATTGGCCCTGAATAGGAATTCTTATGCATCTACCCGATGAGCTCAGGACAAATAGGCTGGAGGGTCAATTTTACAAAAGTGACTAGCCCATTTTAGCAATCGCCACGCTTTATCGATTTCATCTGTGGAGAAATACTCGGTTATACCTCCGTTGGAAAACCGTTCATTTCCGTAGTAGGCTGAAACAGACTTGATAAGCCCATTGCCATCAGATTAACTCTTCAACTGACGATACTGGTTGCAATTTCTGTCGTTTGCCTCATCGATAGCAAGTTTAGTAGCTTAGTTAAGGAGAATTTCTGTAACGACTTGACGAAAGTAATGGGAGACTGATAGGCCACCATGTTTACGGACAGTTTTGTCACTTATTTATTTATTCATTTATTTATTCATTTGTTCGTTTATTTATTTATTTAGTTAATTAGATAGCGAGTACCTATTCACCAATTTATTTATTTAACCATCCACTCATTGGATACTAATTTCGCTATAACTGCTCGGTGTGCATCCAAAGTAACGTTTCCCAATTTGGCGAATAAGACTTTTTCACACAAACGATTTCTCCTAAAGAGTGGAAACTGTATAATATATTTATATTTGTAATGTACTACTCATAAGGTTGCTGAAAATCCTTCGACAGCCCACGACCGGTTTCGCCCTTCTTGGGGCTCATCAGGTAGGCGCAGTCCCCGGGTTTCCGCCAACTTTATGTTCTACTTGAAACCAAATTGCACGAAATTAGCGAATATACACTCATCTGCAAACTAATTTGTTTCTTTCGAGAGACTCACCAGGAACCCAGCTGAATCTCTCGTTTATGATGTTCTCAGGCAATTGAATGTGATGCACCAGGCCGCCTCATGTTTCAGTCGCTACTATATTTGAAATATCGCGATACATAAATATTTGTAATGCACTCATAAGGTTGCTGAGTTGCTGCGCTGACCTAAACCATGATTGGTATCAACCATTATTCTCGGGAAGATGACGAAAACTGGGAATTTGAATGCACCGGTGGAAAGCAATCGTCAAAGAGAAATGCTGTGGATTCCAGAATCCACTTCAAAACCACCTACGTTTAGACTCCAGACCGTGATGAAAATAGCAGTCCGGTCCCTGCCGAGGAAAATTTGATGACTTTTGTCCCAGACGACCCATGAATTTGAAAATTTCCAGTTACCAAATGTTATCCAACGACGATAACGGTACACGTAACGTTTGGATGCCACCCGCTTTATGTGTTCCTCCTTCAGATGTTCGTATTGTTCAGAAACCTGAGTGGATCGATAGATTTTTCTGTTAATCTCGGTAGACTTGAAGCTAGAACTATTGAAAAAGTGAATTTGTTATACATTGTTGCCGAAATAAGTTAATACGATTCATGCAATCATGCGGTTTCGCATCACCATGAAGTAAGTTTTATTTTTCAGCCATAGAATTTTTGAATCCGAGTATGAAACCGATAATTAGTGACAAATTTAATCAACTTGGTCCTGAGACTGAAAACTCCATTCAGCCAATGCAATTTGTTTATGAACGCTTTCCAAGGTCAGAAGTTTGGTCCTATACGAAAGCAAATATTGTGGACGAAGAAAACAGTAAAACGATGACCGGAATGGCTACGCAATCGACTTTGAGTTAACGCCGAATTTCGTAGCAGTGATCAGCAGCTTTCAAGCACAACACGTCCTTGAAGTGATTTCAACTAACCTCAAGTCAACATAGACGGACCTAAACACAAGTCTGTTCGAATCTTTTCCATCGAATAGAAAGCATTCCATCTTTGGTATCGATAGAACCAAATAATCAATACGTCTGCAAACATCTTGACACTGGTCCACTTTTTGCCACAAAGAATAGAGAGGATTGGGTTTCCCTTCGAGAATCATCAAATGTAATAGCCTGGCAGCAACTAGATCGCACTTTCAAATTCATCCCAAATGAACTCTCTCAGAGTGTAAAAATACACACATCTATGGCGCTCAGGTGAAGCTACTTGATGCACGGAATAGGACCCAAGAAACAAGAGTCAAACAGATACTCAGGCATAACAAAGTGTGGTGAAGCGACTTTAGGGTTTTTGAAGCAAGACGCCCGTTCGACAGAACGGTGCTTTAGAGTTGTTCTCACATTCCTGTTATTTTTTGCGGTTATTCTGCTTTGTCAAATCATTACTGTCAAAAATTCTGGTTTCGTTTTCTGACAGATACTGCCCGTGGTTGACCAAACATACTGTGACTGAGGTTTTGATGGAAAACGTAGGTCGTTCTTTAGTTTTGCGCGACGTGTAGGCTCTGCACCCTCGTCAGGTCACTTCAGTTGGGACAGGCTGCATGCTTATATCCTCTTTATCGTAAAGCAAACATTTTCAATGAGGACATCAAACAGATAACAGTTCTCACCGATTCCGAGTTTGGTTTTGTTGAATGACTGTGGAATGACTGATATAAGGTCAGCAGCAGCTGGAGTTTATTAAGTGCTTAATCGGGCTGGGAGATCCGTCAAAACAGTGGCGGGAACATTAGATACGTGGCTACGCACGGGACTGAAAATCGAAGGATAATTTCAAGATGAAACACAGTAACTTCTCGGTACAGAACTATGGAGCAAAATAGGAAGAGATGAAGTAGTTTACTCGAAGAACAAAAATGAGTGGCATCTAGAGTAAGGATTATTATAAGTAGCACACTTTCCCAGAAAAAAATTTGGAAGAATGTGGCAGCACTTGCCTGAATTTCTCCGCTGAGACGTCATCATCATTTGAAATGCACCACGTGATGGTGAGTGAAGGGTGGTGATACTGTACTCTATCTGGGTGCTGTTTAATTAACCGGAAGTAGCAACTTAATATGGATTGGTGAGGTGTGCATTGCTGATGATTCTAAGCAAATGCAAACCCCACACTCCGCTGACCAGCCGTCCGTGGTCGAATGGCACGGCGTTGAGCAATTAGCCAGTCTGTTAGTAGTCCCAGTCACCCCAGAGAACAGTGGGACACATACTGTAGAGGATTCTCAGGAAAAAAATTAAATAAGTCTCCCGCACTTTCCAGCATGGAATGACTTCGTTTGAGGGCAAGACTTTCGTCGAAGTAATAAGTCAATAATATTAACTTAGTCATCGAAATATTGAAGTTCCTGGACATGCAGTCACTGAACATGCCACTTACAATCTAGTGGGAAGCACTGGAAGTCGTGGAGCGTTTCACTTACCTTGGGAGTTGTATTAGTTCCAACTGTAGTGTGACAGATGAGGTCAATGCACGAATCTGCAAGGCTCGGGTCGCGGTTGCTTATTTGAGACACCTATGGCGTCAGAGTGGTTTATCCCTGGATCTGAAGGGACGTGTGTATCAAGCTACAGCGCTGACTGGTTTGTTGTATGGCTTTGAGACTTGGCCTATTTGAGCAGCAGAACCGAGACGTCTTCATGCGTTCGACAATCGTTGTCTCAGAACCATAGCTCGTGTGGGTTCGTCAGATCCGTAACGAGGCAGTTAGAAAGCGTGTTTTCGGTTGTGTAACGGGTACTTCCATTGAAAAATGTGTCCAGCACCAGAAGCTGTGTTGGTTGGGACATGTGTTGCGTATGCCTAACCATCGTTTGCCGAAGAGAGTACTGCTTTCCATGCCCAATTCGGAGNGTGGCGTAAACAGAGAGGTGGCCAACCCATGACCTGGCAGAGGAGTATGAAGGAGATCACGAAACGCTTGGGTGCTGTCGGTGCTACTCGCCTTCCAGGATGGGGACCGCGTGATCCTCACTGTGCCTGGTTGGAGACACTACAAGATATGGCTGCCAACCGATGTCAGTGGCGTTGTTCTAGTCAGTTTTTATCCAGGTTGCCTGAGTGAATGTCTGGAGGTGTAGGCACCTCCGAATGACTGGTAAACTAGCACTAAGTCCCTTCTCTGTCCACCTTTACTCTTTTCTTTACAATAGGGCTTCCAAATAAATCATGGTTGTACGGCACAAAGCATCGGTGTTGAACTTCAATTTTCCTGGTAGCCTAGGAAGGAAACAGCCTTAAATAGGCTGATGGAAAATTAGTACTAATTTCCGTTCTTGGTTCGACCAAAAAACTTTCATATTTGGCTAAACTGGTATCCTTGACTACAAATGCTCTTGAAAAAAAACATGTTCTGAGCAATGGTGACGACAGAATGTTTCATAGTACTTGTCCCTTTGATTATGGAGTTAAACCTGGTAAAAGCCTTCCCCATTATTGAGGTAAGATATTTTAATTTAGTGACAAGATACAACTAGATACGGCCGAATGTGGGGCGTCCGAATCTTGCAGACCACAACCTGAAAGCTTGAAGATTGCGCATTATACATTTTCCGAACACGAGGTGACACCCACGCAAAATAGCTTATCGTCTGACGACATAACTTTACATTTGTATGATGGTTTTATTGATGCGACAATCGATGAAATGAACACTCATCTCCAGTACTTGTCGGCGCATATAAAAACCATCAAACAGAACCGTTATCGGACTTTTCTAGCATTCAACCAGAAGCTTCATCTGCGGTACTACTCTGGAAGTGTCACATCGCGCCTAAAAAATCAATATTCTACAGACGAACTGTCCACCGAAAACGTGAAGATACCATAAACATCACAGCATCCATGAATTTCTTTTATGGTCCGCCATCATCCCATATATAGGTTTTTAAACTCGCAGTTCAAGTCACGCATCGGTGGAACCATTAAGTAGCAAGTTCGTATGGCTAAAAACATTCAGCGTTTGTTTTTGATGAAAATAAGACACGCACGAGTAGCCCTCATCATTTGAGCGGTTAAGAATGAAGTGGACATAGAGGCAAAACAAATGGTGTAAACACTGGCAGTTTACTTGTAAGGAAGAATTGAGCGGTCCAACAGTAATTGTACACTTGCCTCTACTAGAAATTTACCCAAGTGTTTATTTGCCCGATCGAATTTCCGGAAACCTCCCAAAGTCAAGTGGGCATGTTTTGCCCACGCAAGTGGACGAATGTTTTACCAGGTCGCGAGAAGTGAGCAGAATTTTTCTCCGGTAGATCATCTGACGTAACCACCTACGAAAGCAGTGTCAGTCGAAACAACAGCCCCCGGTGGTCAACATTCATCGGAGGAAAACCACCACCGACCACTTACGGAGGTTGACTATGCCTGGACGTACGCGCGTGTTAACCTGCGCAGATATTGGTAACAAGGTTTTGCCTCATCTGGTCGAACTTATTTGGAGAGCAGCTTGCGGTTTCCAAGTAAAACCTACTCATTGGAGTTAAGTTCTCGCCCGAGAGCAAAACAGTAGTCTCTTAACAACTTACCAGACTGTAAATATTCCTTAAATAGCTTCTGTATACCAAACTGAGATGTATTAACACCTAAGCAGGATTTCATGATCGGCAAACTCCCCCCCCCCCCCCCCCNNNTTTCATGATCGCAAACCCCCCCCCCCGTTACACACACGGGAATTTTAGGGCTTTGTGGGAGTGAAGAAGCCTCGAGTTTAAAGGTACCAACTGCTCTTTTTCATCTCATCCTATCATTCATTACAGTTTGCAGCTAATTGATCATGAGTGCCTTGGCAGTGCAAAACGCATTTCAACTTGCTTGTAGGTAATCGCTGAGCGCTTGATCTTTTAAAAGTCTGACTTGATATGAGAACTAGTCCAATTTGCTTTGGCTGGTTAAGGAAATTTCATAATGTGGACTCGCATCGCTCATCCTTAGACTGTCACTCTGTTGTCCTGACGCAATTATTCCGAAGAGTTCACAGCAAAAAGGGAAAGCTCTAGACTCATATTCACATTTTGGGAAACCTGATTCGTAGTGTATACCGTTGGACATGCCGGAACTTAAATGCCAAGTATCTGACATAGAAGGCGAGCGTGCTAACACCACCTCGCTAGAGTAGACTAGTAGAAGCAAAATAATCACGTTTAAACAGAGAGACTTGATCATAGGAGGAGAAGCGTTCACACGTGAGTGGTACGAAAGCAAATCCAGCGAGTTCTGCAGCCACATACAACTAGCCAAAACTTGGCCAGCAAGTTACCGTCCTCAGTGGCGCTGCCTATCCGGTCGCTCGAACATTACAACTGGGGCAGCTTCTGGGTCGTCTTTTGAAGATCTGCGCAAACGACTCATATAGTTCTGGCTGTGTTACCCCTCTCCAGGTTCAATGATTGTTCCCGGGACTCATACATATTTACAGAGCCATGGAAACTTATTGAAACGCCCAATAACTGGTGATACTTTCTCGCTGAGCTTGATGTCTCAACCATAGACTGAGTTAGCTTACGGATACCCAAAGTTGTCTGGGAACTGGACATCGGATACAGTAGAAAAACTAGTTCATACTATTTCGACTGGCAGATTATACCCTCAGCTTGTTCTGCATTTGATATTGTTCTGGCCGAACTGTGCTGAGGATCATCTGCCCACGCAGCGTCGAGGCGGATTTGCAAGTTCCGAGTAAGTGAGCCCATGTCACTAGTTGGATCATGCGATTGTGTGTGCGCGATCTTGTGGTTTCATGGCAGTTGCTTTGCTGACTGTGAATCCCTGTGGGTAAAAGTTAAATCACCCCTAACCCTTGTGCGATGCCCACATTCTCGCATCTAGATATACCTAACGGATTCTGCGTGGATAATTCCATTAGCCTAGAATTTCAGTCCTTTGTACGTGCTCCCCACCACAAATTGTTCCTATATATTTTTCAATATAGAATTTTTAGAGTGGTTCTGTACCATTAATGACGCCGATCACGGAACTCAGAAGATGCTGATGACTCATTTGACAATATGCAGTATTAGAAAAACAGATTTCGTCTGGCAAAATGAACCAATTATGGAATACACCTCTGTTGTGCAGAACAACGGGAACAGTTCACTGTGTAGTGTATTCGAAGGATGGCTTACTACCGCTATTCCAAGTCATTCAGATTAACTGTAAGTGTATGGAAGCAACGACTTTGTCAACTTAGCTGAATCGAGTGGTACCTTCAGATCAAGAACCATTACCAAATGCACTGGTCGGTTTTCATCAGATTCCACTCTTTAGCCGCGTGGGAAGTTTGTGAGACAAATGGGAGATCAAGTGTGAACTTCCTAAGAAGATCAAGATTCAGACGGGTTCGCAAAAATATTCTTAGGTTAGCTTGAATCATGCGTTAACGGATTCTACTTCGTGGCAATTTTCTGTGTTCATCCGGCCGTTATTGTTCGCGTTGTGGACATAGTTATCTTGGTTAGCCTTCGAGATTTCCAGGCCTAGTAGCACTGTTTCAAACAACTATCGAATGTCCTTCACTTGCGGGGCGGTGCTACTAGATACCTTGCATCTAGGGATTGTGAGAACATGAAAGGCGTTACCTTCACCAAGTGACATCCAAGCTACTACTGAAAGGAAGAAGGCCTTCGATGAAAGGCGCTTCACCAAGTGACATCCAAGCTACTACTGAAAGGAAGAAGGCCTTCGCTGCGGAGTTATTCATTCGGAAATGCCACCTGCCTGACTACAGACCATTGAACAGGGAAGCAAAACTCTAATCTGCATCTTAGTTACAAAACCTGGACACAGATCTTCTCCCGAACGAGTTTTCTTGGGGATTAGTTGCCTCCACTCATTCGTCGGTCAAATAAAAGCAAATGTTACAAAGTGGCCCCGCGAATTCCGCAACAGAATTCCATTTTTCAATCGACGCAAAGCGAAATTCTACGAACAACACATACTACTCGCGTGCCTCCCGATCAGTAG